>NC_043974.1:45375590-45441251 GCF_902148855.1 Sphaeramia orbicularis
TTGAATTAAGCAAAAAATCTTGATTAGGCAAAAAAATGCCTTGAATTGAGAAAAAAAACTTGATTTAAAAAATCTCAAATTGAGCAGAAAAATCTTGAATTAAGCAAAAAAAAAAATCTTGAATTAAGCAAAAAAAAAAAAATCTGCCAAAGTGTATTGTGTGTTTGTAGATCCACTGTGATCTGTACGTTCTAATGTACATGTGGAAATGATAAACTGTGACAGAATATTGTTAAAATTACACTTATTTTTTCAATTTGTTCGTGTTATTCACATCTTTTGAAAGGATAGTTTGTAGATGGAAAAAAAACCTCCAAAAAAATCTTCCATCTCTCTCACCGACTGCACTCTGCTGCTCTTTGCTCCGCCCACTTCCACCCCTCCCTGATCTCAGTTTTCAGTCGATGTTTAAATGTTACCAATAGCACAAACGGTTCACGATAATTGGAATGTCAGTGGATGAACACGGTAGCGTCGGTGACACGCCGGTCTTCAAAGGGTTAAACGTCGTACAGTTTTTGACATGTGCTACTGTTTGTGTCTTTTGTGTTGTCGTGGGCGTGTACACTCCAGCTGTCGGACTGGAATGCGTCGCCTTCCTGCGCTCTGAAAGTACGTTCTTCAGATACCGCGCCTCTTAGCGTCTTTTCGGTTCGTCTTCCGTCTGCAGCTGTTTGGAGCGCTTCGCCGAGTCTTTTTTTTTTTTTTTTTTTCATAAGTGCAACAAGGTCACAGCACTCGGCAAAGTTATTCCACTTCACAGCTCCAGTATTTCTAGTGACTGGAATGAGGCGAGAGTGTAAAGGCTCAGAAACAGAAGAGGCAGAGGCTGCTCATATCACAGTGTTTTTAATTCCACACATTTCCACAGCCTTTGTCAAATCTGCTGCAGAAAAAAGGAGCAGTCACCCAAGAAGTGTGACTCACCTAGAAATTTAGGAGATTCTCCGAAGAAGAAGAAGAAGAACGAGTAAAATAAAAGCTTTCTCAACCCAACCGGGGGAAAAAAAAAGTTATAGCGAACACTTAAAACGGACTTCATGACTGATTGAAAAGAGCGAAAGCGCTTCAGAAACAAAAGTGAAATATGAGACGTTCTGTGTTTCAGCAGAAACACCTGTTCATGAAGAGAACGAGTACGGTTCTGAGGGAACAGGAACGCACCTGAGCGCCCTGGTACTTCTACTAACTAGTACCTGTGTTCTCTGGTACTTCTATTAACTAGTACCTGTGTTCTCTGGTACTTCTATTAACTAGTACCTGTGTTCTCTGGTACTTCTATTAACTAGTACCTGTGTTCTCTGGTACTTCTATTAACTAGTACCTGTGTTCTCTGGTACTTCTATTAACTAGTACCTGAGCACCCTGGTACTTCTACTAACTAGTACCTGTGTTCTCTGGTACTTCTACTAACTAGTACCTGAGCACCCTGGTACTTCTACTAACTAGTACCTGTGTTCTCTGGTACTTCTATTAACTAGTACCTGTGTTCTCTGGTACTTCTATTAACTAGTACCTGTGTTCTCTGGTACTTCTATTAACTAGTACCTGTGTTCTCTGGTACTTCTATTAAGTAGTACCTGAGCACCATGGTACTTCTATTAACTAGTACCTGTGTTCTCTGGTACTTCTATTAACTAGTACCTGTGTTCCCTGGTACCTGTGTTAACCAGTACCTATAATCCCCAATACCTATATTTCCTGGTACCTATTTTTACCAATACATATGTTCCCTGGTACCTGTGTTCCCTGGTATCTTTGTTACCTGGTACCCATATTAGCCAGTACCTATATTCCTGAGTACCTATGTTCCCTGGTACCTATGTTAACCAGTACCTGTGTTCCCTGGTACATATTTTACGTATTGGAATTAAGATGATGCACAAAATTCACCCCAAAAACTGATGAAATACTCAACAAAATTGTGTATATATATATATATATATATATATATATATATATATATATATATATATATATATATATTTAAATCTCACTTATTCTTCTGTTTTCTCTGTTTTTAATGTAATAACCTTTGAATTTCCTCTGACTTTTAATGAACATCTACATGATCAGTGAATGAAATATGAGAAAATACATGATTTACACTGAAAATGCAAAATACAGAAGAGAGTATTCGATGAATGCAGATGAATGACCCAGTGAAGGCGACAAAAATGGACAGATTCATTTGGGAAGTACCTCGTCCCCCTGTCGTCCCCCTGTCATCCCCGTTGTCCCCCTGTCGTCCCCCTCCTGTCCCCCTGTCGTCCCCCTCTTGTCCCCCTGCCGTCCCCCTGTCGTCCCCCTGCCGTCCCCCTCTCGTCCCCCTGTCGTCCCCCTGCCGTCCCCCTCTCGTCCCCCTCTCGTCCCCCTGTCGTCCCCCTCCTGTCCCCCTGCCGTCCCCCTGCCGTCCCCCTCTCGTCCCCCTGTCGTCCCCCTGCCGTCCCCCTCTCGTCCCCCTGTCGTCCCCCTGCCGTCCCCCTGCCGTCCCCCTTTCGTCCCCCTGTCGTCCCCCTGTCTGTTCCAGGGTTAGTGGTCAGACTGTCAGTGGATAAAACAGTGGAAGTGTCTTTCTTTTTTTTTTTTTCGTTCATGTAAACATGCTGAGGCGGGGGCTGAACTGCCGCTGACCTCCACCCATCAGATGAGTGTTCTTCTGCTTTCGGCTCTTATCCTCCCACCTCTGCCCCCCCCGTATATATTTCTGTATATATGCTGGGTGCTGCAGACTTGTCTGGGGTCTGCACTCAGAACTCAGTGGGGGTCTCACAGGAGCTGCGTCTGAAGCTCACGTTTGTCGACCTGTGGATCATTAAAATGCCTCTGGCAAACGGCGCTGGTCTAAGCTGTTTCATGTCCAACACTAAACTCCAACATCTCATTTTGGCACCGCGCTCCCATCACCTCCCAAAAGTCCAAATAAGGTGTTTTCTGCACAATCACCTTTTTTTCCCTCTCCAGCCCTGCTCGCAACCCTTAATTTTTCCAAATCAGCATCCTGGACTAAAACCGAACCAAACAAGGAGCTGGAAGACACAGAAATTCATTAGTCAGACTGTTGTTACTTTCCCCCCCCCCACTTTGCATTTGGGTGCCGTTGCTGGGGTGTTGTTTGTTTCATTCACCTCGGATAATGAGAAAACTCTGCATATCAATATTAACTGAATCCATCTCATATCCATAACAGGATGAGGCTGCTGCCTTTGGACTCATACCACTGGGTTTTTCATCAGCTGCAGGAAAGGAAGGAAAAAACAACTACAGAGGTGGAACTGTTAACCCTTAACCCTCCACTCTGGGGTCAAATGACCCCCGTTTAAACAGATGGGTGTGGGGACGCTTTTTATTTTTACCCTTAAAGACCCAGACATCCACCGTCTACTGGGGATGTCCTGATCCGCTCTACAGACCAGTATCAGCTGCCATTCCGACATTTTTTAGAAGACTGGAGCAGATTCAGTCACAGGATCAGACTGATCTGGAACCAGTTTGGGAATGGGGGGGGGGGGGGGTGCATTCTGCCCCCTTAAATTAAAGTTTATGAAGGTAGAGAAAGGCTGAGAGGAACTAGTAAACATCTGTAAGTTCCACTGTAACTCTGCACTTGTACTCATTATGATTTATATATATATATATATATATAGATATATATATATATATATATATATATATATATAGATAGATAGATAGATAGATAGATATAGATATAGATATATAGATATAGATATAGATAGATAGATAATAGCAGCTGTCAATCAAATGGGATTCAGCCTTTCGACCAATCCTCCAATCAGCACATGGAAGCTCAGCATCCAGCCTGGCCAAGCTCCGCCCACAGCTCCATTCACCCCCAGAGATGCTGAGTGTCCGGGGGCGGGACAACACGGTGTCATTTATCCAATTAGCGTCCAGTTTAGAGTCAGTTTAAACCAGTTCCACTCAGTCCCACTGAAGTGCATGGACGCTGAGCGTCTACGACAAATGCACTGAGCAGAGATGGAGGAGAAAACAGACACGGGAATGGAGGAGAAGTGAACAACATCCAGTCCACTGATCTGGGATCAAACTGATTCTGAACCAACTGGTCTGAGAGATGAACGTGTTCCAACACATTTGGAGTCAATGAAATGAAAACAACTGAACAGATTTGAGCATTTAATTTAAGTCATTTTAGGAGAAGATGAGCTTCCACTGCAGTCTGACAGAAATTGCTTCTGATACATATATATCTATATATACATATCTATCTATCTATCTATATATATATATATATATATATATATATATATATATATATATATATATATATATATATATATATATATACCAAGATAATTTTCACTTGTTCCATTGGCAGATTTTTTTGCTTAATTCAAGATTTTTTTTTGTTTAATTCAAACAAACAAATCCATCATTTTTTGCAGTGTAGTGTGAATGTGAGAGTGAATGAATAATGCACCAATAACATAACCCTCTTCGTGTACCTTTAATAAAAGCACTAATAATAGAGTTAAAACTGTTTGTGACACCGAACCTCTGAAGAGTAAAAAAAAAAACAGGTTAACTCATTGAACCGTCGTGTGTCCCTGTCGGTGGTGACAGTGTCCCTGAATGCATCGCGGCTTAAAGCTCTTCTAAACGGAGCATGTGCAGCTGTGCGTTGGGCGTCCACCTCTGAGCTCAAACCCATACATCTGTTTAAGGTTTGGGATCGATCCGTCATCCTGCGTTTACTCGTGTCGGCTTCCCCCACAGGTGATGCGTCGCAGCCTCGTGAATGTCAATACGTTCCACTGTTTTTATGAGAAATCCACAACTTTTAAGGCCAGTGTGAGACGGGCCGGAGCTGCAGCCATGTTCTAGTAACATCATTACCACTAAAGATGTCCTATGAATAATTAAAGGGGATCAGATTTGTCAGGAACTTCTAACCGCTCTGTAATTGGGCCTGATCGTCTGCTAACAGATGCAGCCTGCACCCTGGATTTCTGGGCTCTATTTGCTGATTTATAATTCATGCTTTTGAGATTTTTTTTCCTTAATGTTCTGCCCCTTCAGTGTGGGATCTGGTCCTTCAGTCGTCCCTCCTTTAGACCGGACTGAAATTAGAATTAGAACCTAAACGATGTCACCGCTAACTGTTAGCCAACAGTAATTAGAACAACAGCGTTTACTGCAGACGACCTCACACAGTCCAGCCAATCCACCGACAAACTTAAAAACATTTAAGTCTAAAACTGAAACAATAGGAAAATGAGGATGGAGTTTAACCCTTAGATCAGGGGTGTCAAACATGTGGACTCTTGAACTGAGGAAAAACGTCTTAAATGAAGCAAAAAAAACTTGATTTAGGCAAAAAAAAAATCTTGAAATAAGCAAAAAAAAATGTTGAATTGAGAAAAAAAATCTTGAATTGAGGAAAAAAATCTTAAATTAAGAAAAAAATGTTTTAAGCCAAAAATCTTGGGTTAAGCAAAAAAAAAACATCTTGAATTAAGCACAAAAAATATTGAATTAAGAAAAAAACATTTTGTAAGCAAAAAAAAATCTTGAATTAAGAAAAAAATACTTGATGAAAGCAAAAAAAAAAAAAAAAATCTTGACTTAAGCAAAAAAGTCCAGAATTAAGCAAAAAACAAAAATCTGGAAATGAGGAAAAACACCTTGAATTTAAAAAAAAAAACAAAAAACAAAACAAAACCTTGATTTAAGCAAAAACAAAAAAAATCTTGAACTAAGCAAAAAAAATTCTTGAATTGAGCAAAAAAAAATAAAATCTTGAATTAAGGAAAAAATTGTTTTAAGCAAAAAAAAAATCTTGAATTAAGCAAAAAAAAAAATCTTGAATTAAGCAAAAAAAAAAAATCTTGAGTTAAGTGACATAAAAGCTGCCTGTGTGTTTTGTGTGTTTGTAGATCCACTGTGACCTGTACGTTCTAATGTACATGAGGAAATGATAAACTGAGGCAGAATATTGTTAAAATCGCTCTTAATTTTCTTCAGAGGATAGTTGGTTGGTTTGAATCCATAGAATGTGTTTTTAATGACTGTTTTTTATGCGACGGTCTGGTGTTTACGGCGTCTACGTGGGACAGAAAAAGTGTGGATGTGAGGAGGTGGACGGAGGACTGAGCGGCAGCTTGAATCCGTTCAGGTCTGGGTGGATTAATAAGGCCGGCCCACCTCGGCTCACACCGGCGGCGGCGGCGGTTAAACTGCATACGGAAGCAGAATGATAATCTAATATTTTGGCTGGATTGGCATGGCACGCATTAGCGCTGATGACAGTTGTTGAATTGCAAATGTCCTCGGCGGCATGTTCTCGCTTCAGTGAATTATTAACGCGCCTATTTAGCATTTTACTACATTTCTGGGAGTGAAAAGCAAACGAGTGGAAAAGCAACATGTTTCTGCGGCCGTGACCGTCGCAGCCGAGGAGGGATGGAAAAGAAAAGATGAAATCAGACTGTTTTTAGTCACAAGAAGAAAGCAGGGCATTTAGTGGAACAGTTTTATCCAAACTTTAAGACAACGGAAACGGAAACGTCACTGCCTCGTTCCCAGATTTAAAAGAGTCGAATGCATTTTAAGATGCATTTCATGTTATTTTAAGACTTTGAACAGGACCGTCAACAAGTAAACAAGGCCTTTTAAAGAGATTCATGACATTTAAGCAGATTTAACCCTTTTGGTGCTGGAGTTTTTTTTGTTTTTTGTTTTTTTTTTCAATTTTGGTATCTATCTTGTTCTTTTATTATTATTTTGTTCATTTTGTTGGTTATTTTGGTCTCTTTTTTGGTCAGTTTTTTGATTATTTTGTCCATTTTTGTTTATTTTGTGGATTGTTTTGGTTCTTTTGTTGGCTATTTTGGTCTTTTTTTAGTCATTTTGTTGATTACTTTGTCCATTTTTGTTCATTTTGTGGATTATTTGGTTAATTTTGTTGATTATTTTGGTGTTTTTTTTAGTCATTTTGTCAATTATTTTGTCCATTTTGTTAGTTCATGAATGCGTGTCTATCGTTAATAAAAACATACGTGCACAGGGTTAACGAACACTCGGACACGAACCATCGCTTTAATAATAAAATAACTCATTTTAATATTTTGTGTGCTATCCCAGCATGCCCTTTTCAAGTTCTGACATTTAGTCGGACATTTTCTCTGTTGATGAGATTGGAAAAAGTATTTGCATTTGCATAACTAAGGTTTGTGCTGCTTTCATTAAAATCCACCTCAGCTTTCATCCAAATACGTTCCATGTTCCTTCACTGTCATTTTCTGCAGAATAAACTTCAACGGAGGGAAAAAGTTTCTGAAAACTCACAGAAAAATCTGGATTTTAGAGGAAGTCCTTCAAAGTTTTAGTGCAAATCATGATGTATTGTGCAAAAACAGACAAAAACCTCTGGATGAACTTGGATATTTTCTGAAAATGAAGAGGAAAACGTAGAAATTTACCAGAAAAATCAAATGTTTTTGATTTTTTTTTCTAATAAATAAGTTTATTCACGTATATTCACAACTACAGCCCCTGACTTTCTTTTTTATTCATCAATTTTATGACTTGAACCTCAAAAACAACCAGTTTTTACTGTCAAATTCATGACTAACAGATAAATATCAGTATGAGGTCAGAGAATATTCAGGGGTTTTTTCATTCTCTCTTTATCAAACACTCAATATCTGTTTTTTTTTTTCTCATATTCACAACTTTGATTGAAAATGTTGACATTTTCCATATTTTTCCCCTGAAATTTACAACTTTAATCTCAAAAATGATGAGAACATTTACAATCAGAGAGTTATACTGAAAACATATACTAAAAAATATTGAAATTATACATAAAAAAACTACAAAGAAATACTAAAATATACAAAAAAACAACTCTATATTACAAGTAAAATAAATATATACAACATATTAAGGATATATACAGGTAATATAAGATATGTACAAGGTAAAATTACAATTTTATATTTATTTATATACTTTCATTTATATGTTTGTGTGAAAATGTATTTTGTCCTTTTTTTAAATTGTGTATTATTTTGTTTATTTTGTTGGTTGTTTTGGTCTTTTTTCCTCCTTTTGTCGATTATTTAGTTCATTTTTGTTCATTTTGTGGATTATTTTGATCTTTTTTTTTACTCATTTTGTTGATTATTTTGTCCATTTTTGTTCATTTTGTAGATTACTTAGTTTATTTTGTCGATTATTTTGGTCTTTTTTAGTCATTTTGTTGATTACTTAGTTCATTTTTGTTCATTTTGTGAATTATTTAGTTTATGTTGTTTAATATTGTGGTCTTTTTTTTACTCATTTTGTTGATTATTTTGTTCATGTTGTGGATTATTTTGTTAATTTTGTTGATTATTTTGGTCTTTTTTTACTCATTTGTTGATTATTTTGTTCATGTGGATTATTTTGTTAATTTTGTTGATTATTTTGGTCTTTTTTTACTCATTTGTTGATTATTTTGTTCATGTGGATTATTTTGTTAATTTTGTTGATTATTTTGGTCTTTTTTTACTCACTGGTGTGGAACACCCAGGATCCTTGACCTACTGACCTCAGATCCATCATCTAGGACTAGAAATTCAGTCCAAACCAGTCATTTTACAAACAACGATAACAGTTTAACCCAAACTAACCAATGCACTGATATTTATCCCATAATATAAAACTATATTCTGACTTTAGTCATTATTGTTTCATTTCTCAGACCCCTTTGTATCATATCAGAGAATATTCTGGGGTTTTTATCCATTCATTTCCTTTTATTTACCTCTTTATCAAACACAAGATCCATATTTTTTATCTCTTTTTCACAACTTCTACAGTAAATTTGGACTTTTTATGTCTTTCAAGTCAAAAATGATGTGTTTTTTTCTCGTCAAACGCTCGTTTTTGTAACAAACCACATTCCATTTTCTCTTGTTCATTTATCCCTTTATCCCATGTTTTTTTTTTTTTTAACTTTACTGCAGAAAATGTTCCGTTTCTCCTGGACTCGTCTGCCTCCTCCTCCTGCTTTGAAAAGGTTTGATTCCTCCGAAGGCGCCGGCGTAGATTGTAGATTGCCCCCCCCCCAGCGTACAAAATAAATTGTACTTTGTGTATTATTGTGTGCCAAACAGTTTTTAGCAGAGCGCTGGAGCAGAAGCACATTAAAAAGCAGGCAGGTGTGCAAACAGAGTGGACGTGCGCACAACAACAGTCCAACGTCGCCTTCGCCACGCCAAGAACGAGCTGCGATTCTCAGGGTCCCCGAACAAATGAGCGCTGATTAAGGCCGATGTTTTCACAAAGTTCCAGCGCACACACCGACGCCACGCAGGTGCATTAAGTATGGACCGAAGTGTGTCTGCGGACCTGTGGAGTTCAGGTGTTTGTCTGGGATCCGAAACTATGAGGACGAATGTCAGAATATAGGGTTCTATTATGGGATACGTGTCAGTGCACTGGTTCGTTTGGGTGAAATTATTGTTATTATGTGTTTCTAAAAGGACTCAGAGATGGTTTGGACCGAATGTCTAGTCCTAGAGGATGGATCTGAGATGAACGTCAATGTCAAGTCAATGAGTAAAATAGAGAATCAAAATGAACAAAATAATCCACAAAATGAACAAGATAATAAAAAAGAACAAAAATGGACAAAATAATCAACTAAATGAACTAAATAATTTTAAAAAATGAACAAAATAATCCGCAAAACGAACAAGATTTTTATTTTTTTTTTAAACAAAAGTAGACAAAATTATCCATAAAATGAACAAGATAATCAAAAAATGAACAAAATTTGACAAAATAATCCAGAAAATGGTTTAAAAAATGCACAAAAATGGACAAGATAACCAAACGTTTGAACTTGATTAGTTGATCCTGTGGGCCGGACTGGAACCCTTTCATGGGCTGGTTTTGGTCCTGGGGCCTTATGTTTGACAGTTCTGGTTCAGATGATCAGATCCTGACTTGGACCTCCATAGCAGGTGTAAAAACAGTCAGATATGAGTGTGATGGGAGTGAAAACAGGAGGCTGTGGTTGGTCAGATTTGTGGTTCAGATTAGGTGGCTCATATTAGGTGGTTCAGATTTGGTGGTTCAGATTAGGTGGTTCAGATTTGGTGGTTCCGATTAGGTGGCTCAGATTAGGTGGTTCAGATTTGGTGGTTCAGATTTGGTGGTTCAGACTTGGTGGCTCAGATTAGGTGGTTCAGATTAGGCGGTTCCGATTTGGTGGTTCAGACTTGGTGGCTCAGATTAGGTGGTTCAGATTAGGCGGTTCAGATTTGGTGGTTCAGATTTGGTGGTTCAGTTTTGTGGTTCAGATTTGGTGGTTCAGATTTAGTGGTTCAGATTCGGCGGTTCAGATTAGGCGGTTCAGATTAGGCGGTTCAGATTTGGTGGTTCAGATTAGGCGGTTCAGATTTGGTGGTTCAGATTTGTGGTTCAGATTTGGCGGTTCAGATTCGGTGGTTCAGATTCGGTGGTTCAGATTTGTGGTTCAGATTGGGTGGTTCAGATTCGGTGGTTCAGATCTGTGGTTCAGATTTGGTGGTTCAGATTCGGTGGTTCAGATTAGGCGGTTCAGATTAGGCGGTTCAGATTTGGCGGTTCAGATTTGTGGTTCAGATTTGTGGTTCAGATCTGTGGTTCAGATTTGGTGGTTCAGATTCGGTGGTTCAGATCTGTGGTTCAGATCTGTGGTTCAGATCTGTGGTTCAGATTTGTGGCTCAGATCTGTGGTTCAGATCTGTGGTTCAGATTTGTGGTTCAGATCGGTGGTTCAGATTTGGTGGTTCAGATTTGGTGGTTCAGATTTGGTGGTTCAGTTTTGTGGTTCAGATTTGGTGGTTCAGATCTGTGGTTCAGATCTGTGGTTCAGATCTGTGGTTCAGATCTGTGGTTCAGATTTGTGGTTCAGATCTGTGGTTCAGATATGTGGTTCAGATTTGTGGTTCAGATCGGTGGTTCAGATTTGGTGGTTCAGATTTGGTGGTTCAGTTTTGTGGTTCAGATTTGGTGGTTCAGTTTTGTGGTTCAGATTCGGTGGTTCATATTAGGCGGTTCAGATTAGGCGGTTCAGATTTGGTGGTTCAGATTTGGTGGTTCAGATTAGGCGGTTCAGATTTGGTGGTTCAGATTTGTGGTTCAGATTTGGCGGTTCAGATTCGGTGGTTCAGATTCGGTGGTTCAGATTTGTGGTTCAGATTGGGTGGTTCAGATTCGGTGGTTCAGATCTGTGGTTCAGATTTGGTGGTTCAGATTCGGTGGTTCAGATTAGGCGGTTCAGATTAGGCGGTTCAGATTTGGTGGTTCAGATTTGTGGTTCAGATTTGTGGTTCAGATCTGTGGTTCAGATTTGGTGGTTCAGATTCGGTGGTTCAGATCTGTGGTTCAGATCTGTGGTTCAGATCTGTGGTTCAGATTTGTGGTTCAGATCTGTGGTTCAGATCTGTGGTTCAGATTTGTGGTTCAGATCGGTGGTTCAGATTCGGTGGTTCAGATTAGGCGGTTCAGATTTGGTGGTTCAGATTTGGTGGTTCAGATCTGTGGTTCAGATCTGTGGTTCAGATTTGTGGTTCAGATTTGGTGGTTCAGATTTGGTGGTTCAGATCTGTGGTTCAGATCTGTGGTTCAGATCTGTGGTTCAGATCTGTGGTTCAGATTTGTGGTTCAGATTAGGCGGTTCAGATTTGGTGGTTCAGATCTGTGGTTCAGATTAGGCGGTTCAGATCTGTGGTTCAGATCTGTGGTTCAGATCTGTGGTTCAGATTTGTGGTTCAGATCTGTGGTTCAGATCTGTGGTTCAGATCTGTGGTTCAGATCTGTGGTTCAGATCTGTGGTTCAGATCTGTGGTTCAGATCTGTGGTCCAAACAAGCACCTGGAAGCAGAGGCAGAAGGCAGTGGATGGGCCAAAGCAGGATGAGAATACAAATGCCCGTTTTGTATGTGGGAGAGAACGCCAGGCGGGCTGGGATTGCACACAAAGTCCTTCAAATCCTCGGAGGCGCTGGGGGCCGTCATGTGCCGAGCGGTAAATTGATCATGACATAGCACCGCGAAAAAAAAAAAGAACCCGGAACGTACAAGCGTGTCAGCGGCACAAAGGATGGAGGCAGAGGATGCAGAACACACACAGAGCGCATCCATGCGACATCTGCACAGCTGGGGGGGGGGGGGGGGGGGGCAACACGCCACGACATACGTGTTCGTCCACATATGCAGAAGAATGTTTATGTGTCAACACAGTCACAGTCGAACCCATGCAGTGGGCGGAGACACGTCAAAGATAAACCACTTTTTCCTCTGTTTTCATAAAAAAACATCTGGGTTTTTCTCTGAAACTCTGATTCAGATTCAGAAAACTTTATTTATCCCAAACGGACAGTTCATCTGCAGCGTACCACAGACATCCGCCCACATCCAGAGTGCAACGTGACAAATACAAGATTATTGAAAGCAACTACGAATGAATGCATTAAATAATCAACAAGAAATAACACTGGGTTACAAAACAATGTTTTTTGCAAGTTGTCTCGGTTTTTTCAGCTGAATTGGGACCATTTTGCACCGCTGAATCCAAAAATGACATCTGTTTTTCTCAATCAGGTCAGTTTTTTTTTTGCTAATTTGATTTTGAAAAATTGGATCTTCTCACAAAATTGATTACATTTTTGTGACTTCATCAGTTGATTTTTTATATAGTTCTCACCCAAAATAGGTTTTAAGAGAAAAAAAATCCTTTTCTAACAAGATTCCTGTTAGGTACAATGGTGTATTCACCGCAGATGTAGCAGAATACATCAGGCTTATTTTTGCAAGATCTTCTAGTCGAAGCCATTTCATTCACCTGTAATATTAAAAAAAACATTAATCATAAATTAGCAAAAGTAAAATTTTCAGAACTTGTTTATTGCAAGAAATATGAAAGAATTTTGTATCATATGATGTGAAAATGCCCATAAATGTAAGAAAAAATGTTCAAAAGACAATATGTAGCAAAGTTCAGAAAGTTGACCTGATTGAGCAAAATGAATGTGATTTTTGGATTCAGCACCAAAATTATCCTAAATCAGCTCAAAAAACTGAAACAATACATTTGTTGTTGACCAGTGTAATCAATAAATTCCAATGCAGACTAAACTGGTACAAACTGGTCCTAAAAACAGGACATGGGGCTAAAAGTTCAAACCAGATGTAGACGAACATTCTGAAGGAAGTTTGGAAACACTTTGGGTTTATTTTAAAAATAAATATTTGCTGAGATAAAAGAGAAACTATTTCACAGATAAAACACATTTTTATGTAAAAATCTGCGTGTAACACAATAAAAAGGACACAAAAATTATGTGCTGCTCTATTTTTTGAATATATGTCATGTGATTCAGTCACAGGGCCGTAACCGTGGACCCCTAAGGGTTAACTGATTGCCATTCCAATATTTATTTTATCTGAATATAAAGTAGCTCCCTACTTTGGATAACCCCTTATGGTCCAACTAAAGCAAAAGTGAATTTACAAATAACTGGAAAAGCACTCGAACAGCGCAGAAGTCTGCCAAGGCAGATCAGTGTTGCCCCCCCGACCCCACCGATCACCACCAAAATGTAATGGTTTGTTCCTTGTGCCAGTATCAACATTTCCTGAAAATTTCATCCAAATCCGTCCTTAACTTTTTGAGTTATCTTGCTAACAAACAAACCAATCCTGATGAAAACCTAACCTCCGAGGTGATAAATGTTTACTGAGATTAAAGAGAAACAATTTTTCAGATAAAACATTTTTTGTATTATTTTATGTTATGTTTAATACAAAAATCCACATGTAACACGGTCAAAAGGACACAAAATTACACGCTACTATTTTTTTGACAAAGAGATAAATTATGTAATAATAATAATAATGGATTGGATTTATAACACTTCTAAATCTGAGTGGTTTTGTTAAAAAAGTTTTTATTCCATAGTTTTCACACAGTTGATCACTTTCTGATATTGCGTTTTAAATACGTGGGTCAAAACACGGTATTCGAAATCTCTCTGATGGGACATCTTAGAAACAGTTTGACACATTAGTGTTGTGAAATGACCCACTTTTTACCCAAAACAAGCTACTTTAGATTGAAATAAATGTAGAATGGGAATCAATTAACATATTTGCAATTTTTATTAGCAATTTATTTACACTCAAACATGTTTGTGCAGATCAGGTTTAAGAAGAACAGCAAAGTTACATACGTTGTATTTAATGCAAAAATCTGCATGTAACACGGTCAAAAGGACACAAAATTACACGCCACTATTTTTTTGACAAAGAGTTAAGTTGTCTAACACTTCTAAATCTAAGTTGTGTTTTTAAACATTTGCCATTTTTATTAGCAATTGACTTAGACTCAAACATGTTAGTGCAGATCAGGTTTATCAGTAAAGGTCTGAATGTCAGTGTATTATGGGATGGTGCATTAGCGTCCACTGTGTCGGCTGATCTGGAACTAAAACAACAAAACCCATAAATATACAAGAGAACAGCTGGAGAAGGACTGTCCACTGGAGTGACCACTGGAGTGACCACTGGAGTGACCACTGTGCATGAAAGGGTTCAATTCAGATGATTAAATCTACAAATAAGCATGTCTACAGATGTAGGAACACTTAAAAGAAGAACCAAACTCTTAAAACAAGATAAATTATGGAACACTTCTAAATCTAAGTTGTTTTTTTTAATCTTGTGACAGCTTGGGCTCCTCATCAGATCTGAACGTGGATTCAGAACCAGCTCCGCCCGCTCTGAAACCCTCCGTTTTTCCTGAATTGCTATATTTTCTAGGTTAAACACACCCTTCCTTTGAAGTGTGTTTCTGTGTCCCAGAGCATGCAAGTATTATGCTCACAACCTTGAAATATTAAAAGCACAGCGCGGCAAAGATATCTGGGTGAATCCACTCTTTCGCTTTTTATTGCGACCGGCCCGTCACAGTCCGGACGACAGCCATCTGGACAAACCTCGCAGGATTAAGTCGCGTATCCAAAAACGGCCAAAGACGAGTCCGTCCACCGGTGAAGCGTCGGGTGACAGGACGACCCGACGAAGAGGCCGAAAACCCGAACGACGTCAGCGTTCACAGGCTGAAGTCGCCGCAGAGAACGTGGCTTTCAAGGAGCCGGCTTTTCTGAGGCTGAAATATTAATCAGGGAATGTTTTATGTGACGCGCCGCTTTGTTTTGGTTGAGTGAGAGCTGAGGCCTTGGCGAGACGACAAGAGGGTTTATGTCAACCGTGTTTTTACACGTACCATTTAATAGTTAATCATGGGACTTGTGGCAGACGGGGAGGGATGTTTTGTTTGGACTTCAATGTCAAAAAGATGCCGACGACGGCTGAATGCGAAGCTCTTAGACTCTTAGACGGTGCACGGTCTGTTAGCGAGGATAACTTCGTCCTTGGGTGGATTCAGAAGTCGTGGTCGCTGCAGAAAACTGAATGGATGTGGTTTCAACGGAGTGTCATGAGTAGATTTGAGAGAAAGGAAGTTCATTCATTCATTCATTTACCTTTAGAACTTTATTCTGGAGAGGGTCGTGAAGGTGCTGGAGCCGATCCCAGGTACACTGTAAAAAAAAAAAACTGTGAAAAAACAGTAATATTCCGGCAGCAGGGGTGCCAAAAAAATATTGTAAAATAACGGAAAATAATCTCATAAAAATATGGTCATTTTCCATAATTAAAATACAGTTTTTTGCCCTAACTGTACATGAGATTTTGCATTTTTTTTGCCTTTTTAATGTTTAATAAAGAATATTTACATGTATTAAAATAATCAAATCACACACACACACACACACATATATAATTTTCAGTGAGTAGTAGTTACTGTGGAAACACCGTCATCTTCTACAACACTGACTCCCCAGTAAAACCCATGGAGTTGGATCAATGACAGTGGATGGACACACTTCTGTTAGTGATGTAATGTACTGAAAAAGTGACATTTTCCTTCAGTTTTCTCTTGGTGGTCAATAAATTACATGTTGCAAAATACCTGATTTATACTGAAAAATGCAAAATGCAGAGGAAAATACTGTAATAAATGGTGAGAAATCACTTAAGAAAGGTTAGATTTAGAGAAAAAACATCATGTGGAAGTCGTCACATGAATAATTCTAGGTGTTTAAAGATGAAATCATCACCGGTTTGCCATTTTCTAGACACCAGACCAATAAACGTAAAGGTTTCCAAGTGGTCTGGACTCGAATCTGAAGCGAATCCGTCGCTTTTATTGGCGGTAGAATGTTTTTTTCCGACAGCAGTGCATCGCAAAACAAGGACATCAACAAGAAAGAAGTGGTTTAGAGGAATAAACGGTTGAAAGCGTGGTTTCATTTTCATGATGCCAGCAGCGCTAGTTGTAAAATGATCATGTAAGTGAGGGTGGAATCGCCGAACAGCACGACTACGAGGCTGAAAATGCGTAGATTTCCTAAACTCCCGTGAATTCCTTTTCGCTACAGTGACTTTAGACTGGGAGGAGGTAAAACGCTTGTATTGATGCTTGAAAACATGTCTGACTTCAGAAAGGCATTGGGCATTCAGCAGAACTGTTGTGTAAAATCTTATCACCTCTGGTCCTGAAGCTGCGCTGGAACTTTCCGCTGTCATATCTGTTCAAGGGGACCTGAACCCCCCAGCGTCCCCAGATTGTATCCACAGAGGTCGTTTATAGTCCAGGCCCGGGTTCAGTCCCAGTGTCGTCTTCGCTAAGACATTGTCCGGTGGGTGTTTGAAGTCCCACTCTGCCTCCGTCCACCCTTTGATCTGCAGCCTT
The DNA here is from genome assembly GCF_902148855.1 of Sphaeramia orbicularis. Lineage (NCBI taxonomy): Eukaryota > Metazoa > Chordata > Actinopteri > Kurtiformes > Apogonidae > Sphaeramia > Sphaeramia orbicularis. The sequence continues at coordinate 45,392,424 of NC_043974.1, forward strand.
GACCTCCGTCTAACTCTACGCTCCGTGCATTTCCATAAAGCGCATTATACGTAACATGGAAATTACAGACGGGGGGGGGGGGGGGGGGGGGGGGGGGTAAATGGAGGTCAACGCAGCGTCATTGTTCACGCCAAAGGTGATAAAACACTCTGGAAACTTGTCAAATAGTTCTGTTGGTATCTGTTCTGCAGGGATGAGGGTACAACACCCCCCCCCCCCCCCCCGCTGGGGTTTAGATGGGTTTCCATGAACAGGTGTCCTTTGGAAACAGAACCCCCCACCCCCCCAAACAACAAAATATTTTCCCTTAAATCACAAAATTAGGTTAAAATACTTCTGTCTTTACTCATCGGACGTCCTCCCCTCCTCTTCCAACTGAGTGATTTGGTTAACCCTTTAAGTGACTATATTTGGTCATTTCCACAAACGTTACCGCACAGTGACAGCAACAGCTGGATCAACACGCATGTTTGTCTAATGTTCTAAAATACATGTTCCTTTCACCTTACAAGTGTTTTTCTTCTATTTTTATATTTACTTCTTGGATGGATGGATGGATGGATCTATCTATCTTTTTTTATTTTTTATTTTTTTGCCACTTATGGGCAAGGAACTAAATATGGCAACTTCACTGACCTTGATTTTCAAATGACAATAAAACATTTTTGAAAAATTTTACAAAAGTCATAAAGTCTTAATTATGGCCTCCAAATTTTTTGGCTACTTATGGGGATGGAACCAAATATGGTAACTTAATTTACCTTAATTTTGTACATGACAATAACATTTTTTTTTTTTTTTTCACAAAAGTAATAAAGTTTTGTTATGTTCTCCAATTTTTTTTTTTTTTTTTTTTTTTGTCACTTACGGGCAAGGACCTAAATATGGTAACTTCACTGACCTTAATTTTCTATTGAAAGTAAAAAAAATAAAATAAAAATCACAAAAGTAGTAAAATCTTATGTCCTCTGTGTTTTGGTTTTTTTTGTCACTTACAGGAAGGAAACTAAATATGGTAACTTCCCTGACCTTGATTTTCTAATTGAAAGTAAAAAATTTTAAAAATGTCACAAAAGTAATTCAGTCTTACCATGTCCTCCAATTGTTTTATTGCCACTTATGGGCAAGGAACTAAATATGGTAACTTCATTGACCTTGATTTTCTAATGGAAAGTAAATAAAAGGTTTTTAAAATGTCAAAAACGTAATAAAGACTTGTTATGTCCTCCAAATTTTTTTGTCAGTTACAGGCAAGGAACCAAATATAGTAATTTCATTGACCTCAATTTTCTACCTGACAATATATATATATTTTTTTTATTTCACAAAACTAATAAAGTCTCGTTATGTCCTCCACATTTTTTTTTTTTGCCAGTTACAGGCAAGGAACCAAATATGATAATTTCATTGACCGTGATTTTTTACATGATTTTTTTTTTTTTTAATTTCGCAAAAGTAATAAAGTCTTGTTTGTCCTTCAGTAACACACTCAGGTTGGAATTTAGGATTTCAGATTATTTCTATGCATGAACTATAAAGGGTTAAGTGGCGCTTCTTTATGACTCATTTCGGGGGGGGGGGGTCCACTTTGTCTCTTCCACCCCCAACAACAATAGGAAGTGCTGTTGAGTTCTATCCCCTTTGGACCTCAGTACTGTTTTAGAACTGCGCTGTTGAGGTTCAGCTCCCTTCGCCTGGGGCCAGGTCCGACATGTGCAGAATATGAAGAACTTTAGTCCCCGTCCCTCCTCGTCTCCGGTCCCCTTCTCCCATGCTCTCTCGGCCAATTACCAATTCCCTTTTGAGATACGATGACATTGAGTTTTGACAGCTTTTTTTTTTCCCTCGCCGTCATTGAACTTCTCTTTCCCCTCCTTCTCCTCTTTCGCCCCTCTTTTTTTTTCTCCGGCTCTGTCTGTTTTTTTTTTTTTTTTCTTTTTGAAGGTCTTTAATCTGGGCTCAGAGACAGGTGGGGTTGGTTGAGCCGAGCGCTAAATGAAAGCCCGTGGAATCGTAGTCGCCTCTTTGACCTCGGGTTCTCCTTTCTCAAGAGTGGGCCTCGTTACCGGCGGTGGGATGTCACCTCGGTGCGAAGCCAGATCAAACGCCTTATGAAGTTGCGTGCTCGGGGGGGCGCGTGCGCGTCCGTGCGGATCAGCCGGAATCCTATTAGAACACCTGATAATGTCAAAAAACTGACAGAACGCAGAGATAAAACCCTCAACGCGGACACATTTTAAACAAACTTTCTCTGGGTTCAAAACTTTCTCCGACAGACAAAGTTTTCGGAGCCGAGGGGATCAAATTCCCTCGGGTTGTCATTCTCGTTCTGCGCGGCTCATGATAACCATCTGCAATTTACAACCGAAAGGTCAAAGTCTGCACGAGGAACACTGAGGCTAATCCATCCGCCGAGGATAACTCTTTTTGATGACACTTTCTGATGAGTACGGTAACATCCAGGGTTCGCACAAGATCTAATATTCGCAACATGCTGTGTTATTGAAAATGAGATTTTCCGTCGCGGGTAGAAAAACTCGGCAGACAATAAAAACTGTTTCGAAACTATTTATAATATTCCGTCCCTGTACCTGTCTTGTACTTTTGATGCCTGAGGCGTTCTCTCCTGCTATCTTTTTTTTTTCCCCCTTCCCTTGTTTACTTAGTTTTCTCTCCAGTCCCCTCATTCAATCTTTTCTCAATCTGGCGTTTCTGTCTACTGGTGCGGGAACGGGTCAAGGGCAGGAAAATGATAACATTCGCTCATTCTCTGGTCAAATTAGGAGCGCGCACGATAGCGGGCAGGTCCGCGCACACACCCAAGACGACCGCCGATGATGGATGAAAGGTCTTACTCCAAGGGTGTAAACATGATTCATGGCATCTTTGTAGGTATTAGTCCTGCACACATACACGTCAACACTGTCTCCACTGTACTTGTGTTGCAGAAATGTGCTCTTTTGTCAACACATTTCTTTATAATGCCAGTTGGATTCCACCTCTGGCACTTCACTCGCAACAAAAAACCTACTACACTGTTTGAATGTCAACAAGAAAGGAACAGGAAGCATTTCAACTCACTGCCTCCAGTCAGTCGCGGCAGGTGGAAGCAGGTTCAAGAAGGTGTGTTTATCGGCCGACTCGCGCACACAAAACCCACACATCAAATGCCTCTGATACTATTAGCTTTGTTTATTCGAGCGCCGGCACGAAAAGGAAGTGACGAGGTGACTGTTTGTGGATGAATGCTCTGTTTTTTTTGTAAACGCCGCACATCCGTCTTCACAGACTCGCAATGTGAGCGAGAAGAAAAGAGGGTGGAAGCAGACGAGGAGGAGAGTTTGGGAAAAGTAGAGGAATGAAGGAGGAGGAGGAGGAGGAGGTAGAAGTGCAAATGGAGATTAAGACACTGTTGGAGGGAAAAAAATGAACAAGCAACATCAAACTACGAGGCAAATGTTCTTGCATCTGTCACAAAGACTTAATAAAAGAAGTGGACTGCAGCACTAGCATCAATTTTACATTTTAGCGTTGTCATTTTGACCTTTCGGAGGCAGAAGTTACTTCTAAAGTGGACTGAAAACAGCAACTGCACTGCTAAGGATGAAGTGTTACTTTAAAATGTGACCAAATTATCGTAGATTGTAGAAATTGTTGGCCTAATTGGCAGGCTAGCTTACCAAATTAATGTAGCATCATGCTAATGCGCCATTAAGTATCATTTAATGAGTTGATTTGTCAATTGCATTGCTAAGAGAAGACAACGATAAACAAGGTTCTTAGCCAATTGAGCAACAATAATCTTATTTTTAATTTGAGAAAAGCTTTTTTTTAATATGTAAACTATTCCATGTCTTTTGTAACACATTGTAACTGCCATTTTTTTCGTTTTATTTTTTAATCATTTATAGAATCACTTAATTTGCCCACTTTGTTTTGTTGGCTCTCATGCAGAATTGCATCAGTGACTTCAGCACTAGCATCAATTTTACATTTTAGTGTTGTCATTGTGACCTTTTGGAGCCAGAAGTTACTTCTAAAGTGGACTGAAAACATCAACTAAACTGCTAAGGATGCGACCAAATAATCGTAGATTGTACAAATTGTTGGCCTCATTGGCAGGGTAGCTTACCAAATTAATGTAGCGTCATGCTAACACGCCATTAGGTATCATTTAATGAGTTGATTTTTTTAATTGGATTTTTAAGAGAAGACAACAATAAACAAGGTTCAACAATAATATGGTACATTTGGAAATTATGGACTATTTAAATGCAAATTTGCGAAAAAGCTTTTTTTAATATGTAAACTATTCCACATATTTTGTAACGCATTGTAATTGGCATTTTTTTTCTATTTATTTTTTAATCCTTATCGTCATTGTAGCTACAGTTACTTTATCCCTTTCCTTAAACTCAGAATTAAAACCACTTTATTTGCCCACTTTGTTTTGTTGACTCATGCAGAATTGCATCAGTGACTTCAGCACTAGCTTTAATTTTACATTTTAGCGTTGTCATTTTGGCCTTTCGGAGCTAGAAGTTACTTCTAAAGTGGACTGAAAACACCAACTACACTGCTAAGGATCAAGTGTTACTGTAAAATATGACCAAATAATTGTAGATTGTCAAGTTGTTCTGGTTTGTTTGACTTTTTTTTTTTTTTTTCTTGCTGTTTGCCCCAACTTGGAAAAAGGTGCAAACGTCTGGAGGAGGTTTGGCCAACTGGACTTCACTCAGAAGATTCCCAGGACGACTTTTTCCTCTTTTTTTCTCTTTTATTAAAGTTCAGAGGCACAGGTTGTTTGCGTGCACATACACTGAATGCTGTGATTGTCTTTAATATTTAGGTGGAAAACCTTTAACAACTAGAAGCGCAGACCTCCGCCAAGGCTGATCAGTGGCGCCCCCCGTGGGCCCCCCCACCCCCGATCACCACCAAAATGTAATCATTTCTTCCTTATCCCATTTCCAACAAACCCTGAAAATTTCATCCAAATCTGTCCATAACTTTTTGAGTTATGTTGCACACTAACGGACAGACAAACAGACAGACAAACAAACAAACAAACAAACCCTGGCAAAAACATAACCTCCTTGGCGGAGGTAATAAACAACACAAAGCAAACAACAATTAATTGATCAATAAGTACAAAATGCTATAAATACAAATTCACCATTATATAGAAAAATAGATATTTACATACAGATAAAATACAATACAAAAATTGTTTAATTTAAATTGATTAACAAGAAATATATATTAATATATAATATATTTAACACATCTGAATAAATACAATAAGCAAAACAAAAAATCCAATTAATTACACTCAATTAACAATACTTAGACCCAACAAAGTCACTACTTTAACTATAATTAACTGACATAACTAGAAGCACTCGGAGAGCGCAGACCTCCGCCAAGGCTGATCAGTGGCCCCCCCCATGGGCCCCCCCACCCCCGATCACCACCAAAATTTAATCATTTCTTCCTTATCCCATTTCCAACAAACCCTGAAAATTTCATCCAAATCTGTCCATAACTTTTTGAGTTATGTTGCACACTAACGGACAGACAAACAGACAAACAAACAAACAAACAAACAAACAGACAAACAAACAAACAAACAAACAAACAGACAAACAAACAAACAAACAAACAAACAAACAGACAAACAAACAAACAAACAAACAGACAAACAAACAAACAGACAAACAAACAGACAAACAAACAGACAAACAAACAAACAAACAGACAAACAAACCCTGGCAAAAACATGACCTCCTTGGCGGAGGTAATTAGACAGCTGAAATCCTGTACCCAGGCAATTTACATTTAAAATACATGATCATATTTAATATAAACCACAAATAACCCTACTAATTAACAACCCCCCCCCCACCACTGCAGTTACAAACATGCACCTTTAAGTTTAACCCTTTAAACCCTGTTTGCGCTGCGCTCACACACAACAGCACATTAATGTGAGACTATCATCTGATTAAACAATCCCAGCTGTAGTGCAGCACATAAACTAAACATTGCATAAACAGTCTCACCGGCCGCCCCTCCACAGTTTCCAAACGTCTGTTGCTCAGCAGTCTGAAGTCTGCATAGGAGCCGCAGCGGCGTCTGCTCCGCCCTTTTCTCAGCTGCTGCTGTCTGATTGGAGACACCTGCAGCCTATAGCAGTGCATGATGACCCAGCTGAACTCACTGTGGTCCTGACGGATCTGACCTGCGCTCTGGCCTCTGAATCTCACACACTTATTTCCTTTTCTTCATGTTTTTCCCACAGTGAATTAAAACCAGTTTGACTTTACATAGATTGTACAAATTGTTGGCCTAATTGGCAAGCTAGCTTACCAAATTAATATAGCATCATGCTAACGTGCCATAAGGTATTATTTAATGAGTTGATTTGTCAGTTGGAGCCATGAAGTTTTGGAGCTAACAGTTAGCGGCTGTATAGTGTACATTTAATTTAACTTGATGAAACAGTGAATTTCTTGAATAGAGGCAAGGCTAGAGTTTTTGGAGCTAGCATGTAGCAGCTGCCAGTGGCTATATACGAAGATGCTTTTACATTGGTTTTAGCTTTACGCAAGTATTAAGATATGTTTTGCTTAATGTATATTACGCTAGCTGGCCTGATTAATACTAGCATTAATGTGGCTATATTATGCTAACCGTCTGTATATTGCGAGTATCATTTAATGAGTAGCATTTAACAGCTGTCAGTGGCAATACGTAAAGATACTTTTACGATGTTTTCAGCTCTAGTTATTACCACAGCGGTTTCATCTACTTCAGCTGAGTTTGGTGACGCTAATTTGTGCACAATTGCATCTTGCACATGCTGTTCACTGCACTGGACTGTACATGTTGTGTTTTACATTTTTTTCCTTATATATAATGTACGTAGTCTGGATATACATATTCTTGAGTGTTTTTATATTTCTCTTTTATATCTAACTGAGAACTACCTCTAAAAATATCCCGATATGTGAACATAACAGTCACAAGTGTTCGCTCCTGGAGGATTCTGTTGGGTTTCTGTAAACTGGCTTAGAGTCTGGTTTTGTCCAACTCTGTATGTAAAGTGTCATGAGAGAACTTTTGTTATGATTTGGCATTATATAAATAAATTTGATTGATTGACTGATTGATTGATTGATTGAACATAACGACAATAAACCTTCTTGAATCTTGAATCTCAGATTAACCTTATGTAAACTGTATATTAGCCGAGTAGCTGACTCTGGGGCGCCGATAAGAGGGGGCAAACATGACACATTCATGGGGCCCAGTATTTGTGGGGGGGCCCATAGAGCAGTGGAGGGGGTCCAGTGGATACAGGTTAGAAGTTGTGAATATTTCGTGTAAAATTTGCTGTATAAGAGAAGTATAGAAGTTGGGAGGTGAATGTTGAAAGCATGCTAACTTTCAGTTTCGTCTTCATGCTATCGTCAGTGATGTTGTTAATGGACCCCCCCACCCCCTTTGGTCAGATAGATTGTGAAGATGGTCCATTTCTGTAGGGGTCCACAACAATTCCCCTTTCATGGGTCCCATGATTGGCCGACTTTATCCTTTTAATGTAGCCGCGTCACGCTAACGGTCCATATACTGTAAATAAGTGCAGTTTCATTGCGAACCAAAGCCCACTGGAAGTCTTCATCTTTTCTCGACCACTTCAGTCGTCGTAGCTAATGTTACAAGGACATAAATTGTGGCTCTCAGCAGCTTCACATGAAGACGCTCCAGTTTCCAGTTGTGGTCGTTGCCCCTTTGACCTACCATCAGTGCAATAATAAGACAATAGTTCACCCCCGCCCCCACCCCCACCCCTTCACCCCCCCCATCCCTACAAACAGTGGATGCGATCGATTAGCGCAGCGACAATAGAAGGCGGACTTTCCTGGACACCCATCAGTCTATGAGTTGTGACAGCTCCTTTGTGCTGGTCCACGTCCACAGTCCCACTTCCTCCTCGTCCATTTTTACCTCCATCTCTTTCGTATCGCTCCTTTCAGCTACTTTCATCTCGTCCCTGTCTATTTTTTTCTAATCTCCCAAACATGCACATACACAAAAGCGTCTTTTCCGCTCTGTTCTCAGTGTGGCTTTTTTATTCACACGCTACAGAAGACGTCTGTTTTGTCCCCGCGCTGCTAAAATCTGACCTATTTTTTGCTGAAAGACTCCAGGCAGTATTTTTTTTTTCTTTTTTTTTTTTTTATATACTAAGGCCAGTCTAGCAAAGCAAATTGTATAAAATCCTCACCGCATCATCTATTTGGAATCCCTCTGTGAGAATTACTTAAAATGCCTGACCAAGTTGATATGGATAAATGTTTCCCCATCAGCGCTAAGTCAAACCCACTTGCTCGTCTTCCGTTTTTGACAGTGACAGCAGAGACGGCTATTCCTCCAGAAAGACGAACATGTACTTTAATTCTGATGCACCTCTTCATTACAGCTGTGTATCGGCAAGAATCTGGCGATACCATACAAATCACAATACTACGATCACAATACGATATGTCATGATACTGTTAAAAAGGCAATTTTTTGTTTGTTTCTTTTTTTCTTTTAAAGATGATTTCCTGGAAAAATTGAATTACACCAGAAATCTGCACAAATACTAAACACATTTTTATTTGATCAGAACAGGATCTAATGCTATATCATAAAATTTTTCTAAGTCTCCTGGTTTCCAAAGGAACCACCATCTGCCTCTGGAGGTCTCCATCAAAAAAAGAGATTCCATCTCAAGGGACTTCCTGGGTAAATAAAGGTTACATACATACATAAATAAATAAATAAATAAACAAGTGTTCAGAGAACGCAAACCTCCGCCAAGCACCCCAGACGGTGTGCATGTGTGGATCGACTATTTCTGTTTAAATTCAACAGTTTCCAGGTTGTTCCATACAGCAGAAAAAGCTGAAGCTTGGTACCAGTCATGTGTCTGTCCAATTAGATTCAATTCACATCAATATTAGTTGAGTTCTAATTTTAAATGTGTGGGAAATGGGATTTTCAATGTTCAATGTAAATGTCCACAGAGTCCACATTCCACAGTGGATGTGGACAGTTTAGTTCCAGATACAAGATATTGTTCTAAGCTATGGATGGATGAAATTGGAGGCTAATTGGAGTCGTTTTGAATTTTTTTGATGAATTTTGGAAAATGTCTCAATGATGACAGATGGAAAACTGTAGCTGTTGTGACCTTGCTGTGACCTTGAACTTTGTCCTACTGGGACCAAAGTTTAATGGGTTGGTCCCAGGGTCTAGGCCTATCTGTGGGGAAGATTTGGGAAAGATGGGCGGAAGAGTTTTCCGTAAAGTTGCGAACAAACAAACAAAGCAAAGTGATCACAATACCTCCTGGTGGAGGTGAAAATAAGTAAAAAGTGCTTTTAGGATGCTTCATAGAACCATTATTTAATAAAACAGTGTTAAATAATAATGAATAAAATATAAACTTAAAAGAAAAACCAAAAAACCAAAAATGAACCTCCACAATATCTGCATTTGAATAAATACGACACTACTTTTTAATATCGACAGTATCGTGAAATGAAATATCTCGATATATTTTCGAACAGCCCTCCTCTTCATCATCCGTCACTAACGTCGTACAAGTCTTCCAACGTTCGCTCTGGCTCTTTTCTTCCACCTTCCTTCCTCCACTTCCTGTATCGTCTGTGACCGTGGGGAGGCTCATGGCTCACCCATTGGGCGCCGTCCAACGGATTTGATCCCCCGCTCTGGCCGCGGCCATCTGTGTCTGTTGGCGTAGTAATGAGGAAAGGAGGCCTGCCGCTCTTTTCCTCCAATCCCCGGCCTCGGTCCTGGTGCGTGCGCCTGAGCTGCGGACGGCGGTCATTTGGGATCGGCCTTTTCGTACGTTCGACCTCCGAGCCCCCGTCTCCGCTCACGCTTGCATAACCTTGCGGATGATGAAAACCGGATAAAAGGATAAATATATATTTGGAAAATGGAAAATGAGCCAGGCACAAACAAGTAGTATTTAGCTGTGGTGTGTGTGCTCAGTTAGGCTAAACAGATACGGGAAACATTGTGCTTATCCCCTGAGCTAATCCCTTTAGACAAACGTCCAATCCCTCAAAGCATGGTGCTCATTGCAACACTAGCCAATGGGCCGCATTGGAAAAAAGGATGTCAGTGTAGCAGTCCTGCATCTGAACACTGTATTCTTGCTCTGTTTGATGAACAAAAAAATGCACATTTTAGTTTCTTGATGCTGTGAGGATCGTCAGATGGAGCCGAGACAGAGAAGTTAATCTGAATGTGAAGCATCTGGCAGCGTCAAAACCACTTAAACCAAAAAAACCCAGGGCTACTTTGGTAATTTCCTCTATATTTAACCTTTCTGCAGTGATTTATCACCATTTATTATCACGTTGTCCTCTGTATTTTACATTTTTTCAGTATAAATCAGGTATTTTTCTATGTTTAATTCACTGAGCATGAACATGTTCAGAAAAGCTCAGGTTAAAGTTGAGGGTTATTTTATAAAAAAACCAGAGAAAACTGCAGAATAAGTCACTTTTTAAGTAAAATACACCATTAACTGAACATTCTATATGTTTAACTGTCCTTAAGTGGTTTATCACCATTTATTATAATGCTATCCTCTGTATTTTATCAGTATAAATCAGGTTTTTTCCTATATTTAATTCACTGATCATGATGTGTATTTTTAGTGCATTTTACTCTATTTTTAGTGCTTTTTAAGTGTACTTTAGTGTATCGTATTTGTTAGTACATTTTTGTGTATTTTTAGTGCATTTTACTCCATTTGTAATGCATTTTGGTATGTTTGTTAGTACCTTTTAGTGTATTTTTTTACTGCATTTTAGTGTATTTTTGTGAATTTTTGTACATTTTCAGTGTATTTTTGTGCATTTCACATTATAGTATATTTGCTAGTGGCTTTTAGTATATTTTTTAATGCATTTTAGTGTACTTTGGTGTATTGTAGTGTATTTGTTAGTGCATTTTTGTGTGTTTTTGTGCATTTTAGTATATTTTTAGTGTATTTTTGTGTATTTTTGTGCATTTTGGTACATTTTTTACTGCATTTTAGTGTACTGTAGTGTATTGTAGTGTATTTGTTAGTACACTTTTGTGTATTTTTGTGCATTTTAATGTATTTTTTATGTATTTTTCGTATGTTTAGTACATTTTACTCAATTTTAGTGCATTTTGGTGTATTTTTGTGCATTGTAGTATATCTTTAGTGTATTTTTGTGCATTTCTGTGCATTTCGGTATATTTTTGCTGCATTTTAGTGTACTTTAGTGTATTGTAGTGTATTTGTTAGTACATTTTTGTGTATTTTTGTGCATTTTAGTATATTTTTTATGTATTTTTTTATGTTTAGTACAATTTACTCAATTTTAGTGCATTTTAGTATATTTTTAGTGTATTTTTGTACAGTTTTGTACATTTCGGTACATTTTTACTGTATTTCAGTGTATTGTAGTGTATTTGTTGGTACATTTTTTCGGTATTTGTCTATATTTATGCTGCTTTCCTTCATTAACTTGATGCTGATTTTGTATGTTGCGCCCAAATTTCCATAATGGACTTTGTATTGGTCTTCATTAGGTGTATGTGAATATAATTCATCTGTGACCGGGCTTGTGCCGCATTAAGAGACAGTATTTGAATTATTTGCAGGTTAAATTCATCGTTAGAACATCTAATTCATACTTGTGGACTTTAACTAGAACGGGGACTCCGTAAGAAGCCTGCTCGTCAGGAATATTTCTATTTTATGGAGAAAATTGCGACGTTTTGAAGAATCCTCGTCGTCTTTGGCTGTGACTGATGCGCTGTTATGAGCGGGGGTTTAAATCCAGTCCAGGTACAGAAGTGTACAGATGTGTACGTGTGGGCGTCGGCCTCCAAATCCCATCGTAGGTGCCGCACCGTCGTAATAATGATGCTATTAAACCCTGTGCTTAAGCTGACTTTGCTTTCCTTTCCCCTCCTCCTTTATCCCCCTCTTCCTGCCTCTTTCTCTCTTTACACTCCTGCCCCCTCCCACACTTTCAGCTGACCCCCCCCTCCTCCCTCTCCTCAAGTCCCCCCCCCCCCCCCCCCCTTCCTCTGCATTATTAGTGCGTATAGCTCTCTCCTGGCTCTGCAGAAGCCATTAGCTGAGATTAGCAGTGGAGGAGCCAGACCCCCCCCCCCCATACCCCCCCTCCCCTTTTCCTCTCGCTCACTTTATTTCTTCCCTTTTTTTTTTTTTTTTTTTCAGGCTAGCCGTAGCCGCCACGCTCGCTGAATGATTACCATCCATTATAGGGCCTTATTGTGCTGACAGAAGCAACTTCAGGCCCCGGCCCTGGTCGTAACGGAGAAAAAAAAAAAAGAGTGACTCATAATCTTAGACACACTCCCTGGAAGTGGAATGTGCATCAGAGGGAAAAGACAGAGATAAGGCACATGCCAAATTAATGCTAGCCATAACGTAGCATCATGCTAACGCCTCATACACTGGAATTAGGTGTCATTTAATTCCAGTTGATTTGAGCCAGGATGTTTTGGAGCTAACGATTAGCATCTGTGTAGCTTAGCATCGTACTCTATTTTTAGTACTTCTTAAGTGTACTTTAGTGGATTGTAGTGTGTTTGGTAGTACATTTTTGTGTATTTTTAGTGCATTTTAGTATACAGTATGTTGTACTGTATTTGTAATGCATTTTGGTATATATTTTTAGTGCATTTTACTGTATTTTTAGTGCATTTTCCTCAATTTTAGTGTATTGTAGTGTATTTTTGTGCATTTTAGTATATTTTTTGTGTATATTTGTGCCTTTCGGTATATTTGTAGTGTATTTTAGTGTGCTTCGGTGTACTGTAGTGTATTTGTTTGTACATTTGTGTGTATTTTTTAGTGCATTTTACTCTACTTTTAGTGCTTTTTATGTGTACTGTAGTGTATTGTAGTGTATTTTTTGGTTCATTTTTGTGTATTTTTTAGTGCATTTTACTCTATTTTTAATACGTTTTACTCAATTTTAGTGCCTCTTTGTGTATTTTTGTGCATTTTGGTATATTTTAGTGCATTTTAGTGTACTTCTGTGTATTGTTGTGTATTTTTTTTAGTACACTTTTGTGTATTTTTAGTGGATTTTACTCATTTTTTGTGAATTTTAGTATATTTTTAGTGTACTTTTGTGCATTTCGGTATATTTTTAGTGCATTTTAGTGTACTTTGGTGTATTGTAGTGTATTTGTTAGTGCATTTTTGTGTAATTTTTTTGTGCATTTTCCACTACTTTTAGTGCTTATGTGTACTTTAGTGTATTGTAGTACATCTGTTAGTACATTTTGTGTATTTTTAGTGCATTTTAGTATATTTTTAGTACATTTTACTCAATTTAAGTGTTTTTTTGTGTCTTTTTTTGCATTTTGGTATATTTTTAGTGCATTTTATTGGACTTTGGTGCATTGTTGTGTATTTGTTAATACATTTTTGTGTATTTTAGGTGCATTTTAGTATATTTTTAGTACATTTTACTCAATTTTAGTGCAGTTTCGTGTATTTTTTTGCATTTCGGTATATTTTTAGTGCATTTTAGTGGACTTTGGTGCATTGTTGTGTATTTGTTAGTACATTTTTGTGTATTTTTAGTGCATTTTACTCTATTTTTAGTGCTTTTTAAGTGTACTTTAGTGTATTGTAGTGTATTTGAAAAAAATAGACGGTAGAGATAAGGCAGATGCATTTGGAAACAGGAAGTGATGCAGGTGGTGGTGGCATTGGGGGGGTTTGGAATGGGGGGGGGGCAGTCCAGTTTGATGGATGCTATGTGCGTGTTGACGCCACGGGGAGCGGTGTTAACCTTCTCGGCGAGGCATGGGGGCCCGCTATGACCCCCCTCTTCTATTGCATTCCCACAGGTTGTTTCCACGCCGATACCCACTCGCAAACACTGCAGAGAGAATGATAAATCAACTGTCATTTTTTATTTAGAATAAGAAAAAAAAAAAAGAAAGAAATAAACTTCTAACAAAACAAAACAGGCTCATTTCCTGGCTGCTGGCTCCAGCTCTTAGAGGGAGGGAGGAAAAAAAAAACAAAAAAAAAGCCAACCACAACAGCGAAAGGAATTTTGTCACTTGACTGGAATGAGACGAGAACAGAATATCAATCATTTCTCTCATTTTCGGTCCCCCCTTTGCCTTTTTTGTTAGAACTTGGCTCTATATATAAAAGCAGAGGATGCTCCCCGCTGCCCCCCCCCCCCCCCCCCCCCAGGCCTGCAGGGAATCAAATGTACAGCTCCTGTCGTCAGGAAAATATAAAAGGTAGCGCTGGTCGGCGAAATGGAGGGCGGTTACAGTACAAATCTGTGTGATTTTATATAACACATAGTGGGATTTCTCTGAAGCGTTCAAAACTGGCCTCCCGCCTCCCACTCTTCATCCCTCACTTTCTGTCTTCGTCTCTAGCGGCGTCTTCTTCAGCCGTTCGCCCAGCTGCATTTCAATGAGTCAGTCCCAAAAATGCCCCGTCAATATCCCTGACTAAGGTTCTAATCGTTTTGGATTTTTACCTCACATTACATTTATGTGTTTGGCAGACGCTTTTTTCCAAAGCGATGTTACCTCCTCCAAGAGGTACTGTGATCACTTTGGTTTGCATGTTTGTTTGTTTGTTTGTTTGTTAGCAACTTTACGGGGAAAACTATTCCACCCATCTTTCCCAAACCTTCCCCACAGATAGGCCTAGGCCCTGGGACCGACCCAGTACATTTTGGTCCCAGTAGGCCAAAGTTCAAGGTCACAGCATCTACAGTTTTCCATCTGTCATCACTGAGACATTTTCCAAAATTCATAAAAAATTCCAAACGACTCCAATTAGCCTCCAGTTGGATCCACCTGTAGCTTAGAACAGTATCTTGTATCTGGAACTAAATTGTCCACATCCACTGTGGAATGTGGACTCTGTGGACATTTACACTGAACACTGAAAATCCCATTTACCACACATTTAAAATTAGAACTCAACTAATATTGATGTGAACTGAATCTAATTGGACAGACACATGACTGGGACCAAGCTTCAACTTTGTACGAAGTATGGTTCTGCTCCATTTCTCTTCTGTTACACTCTGTTGACTTTTGTTTGTTTGTTTGTTTGTTTGTCTGTTAGCAAGATAACTCTAAAAGTTATGGATGAATTTGGATGAAATTTTTTAGGAAATGTTGATACTGGCACAAGGAACAAATGATTAAATTTTGGTGGTGATTTTTTTTAGTGGGAGGAGATCTGCCTTGGCGGAGGTCTGCACTCTCCGAGTGCTTTTCTAGTTCATTATAGTTTAGTTTTATTTAATTTTGACTTTTTGTTTTTTGCTAATTTGGTTTGTTTTAATTTGGTTTTAGAGCAGGTTTGCTAGTTTTTATTTTCATTTTTTTTCTAAATGCTTAGTTTTAGTTTAGTTTTAGTATTAATTTTACTGTAGTCGTCTCTTTTCTCTTCTTCTCTGTGGTCGTATTCAAATCAATCCCAGACAGGACTCTGCTGCTTTAGTCTCCATGTTTCCAGGTAGAGTGGGGACCAGAAGACGACTGGAAACCACAAATGAACACAAGTGACGGAGCAAAAAGTGTTGTACGGTGCCGCTAGCTAAAATTGCTAGAGCGAAATAAATCGACTTCGTATCAGTCCGACATTGACAAAGATGAAAACGAAGGGAATTTTATCCATAATTTTTATCCATTTTAGTTTTATAAGCACACAATACAGTTTCAGTAAGTTATCGTTTTTTCTTTTAATTATAGTTTTTCTTTATTTCCGTAAACGAAAATGTTTTTACAGTTCTAGTTTTCGTCATCTCATCAGTTTTCGTTAACGATAATAACCTTGTCCCTGACAGATCTTTAAAGCTTGATACAGTGAAAAGTGTGCAGAAATGACAAGTGGCGGTAACGTTTCACCTGGGTGTAAATCTGTGTTAGGATTCTTTCTCTCTTTTTTTTTTTTGTTGGAAATAAGCTCCAAAGACAGATAGGCTGGATAAAGAGGGAGCGACAGCGTCTGGACTTGTCTGCTCGCTTTTTTCCTGCCATCCATCAACTCACGGTCACGACCACATCTGCCCACCAACCCCCGGCCCCGTTCGCAAGGTCTGGATTATCATAGTGTCAACAGGCTCCGCCCCCTTCCTGGCTGCTTGATTACCGCTGTGCGGCCTGTACGTCTGTGAGCATGCTCAGTGGGGGTTCGGATGTGCATCACCTCTGGCTCTGACATAAATACACTGTCTGGGTTTGTTCAGTATGAAGGTGATTGGATCTGGATGGTTCTGGTTCTGGTGGAGTTTGGGTTTTTATAGGAACTTTTAAAAGCCCTGAAGTGTTTCTAAGTAGAGTTCTGGACCGAGTTAAAGTCAGCAGTTATGTGGATTTAGACTGGAGTAGATCAGGTTGGACTGGACTGGACTGGACTGGACTGGACCGGACTGGACCGGACTAGATTGGATTGGAATGGACTGGACTAGATTGGATTGGACTGGAATTGATTCGGTTGGATTGGACTGAACTGGGTTTGAATGGAGCAGACTGGACTAGATTGGGTTGGGTTAGGTTGGATTGGATTGGACTGGACTGAACTAGATTGGACTGGACTGAAATGGACTAACTTGGGTTGATTTGGACTGGACTGGACTAGATTGGATTGGACTCGAATTGATTGGGTTGGATTGGACTGAACTGGACTAGATTGGGTTGGACTGAAATGGACTAACTTGGGTTGAATTGGACTAGACTGGACTAGATTGGATTGGACTGGAATTGAATCGGCTGGATTGGACTGGGATGGGTTTGAATGGACCGGACTAGACTAGATTGGATTGGACTGGATTAGATTAGACTTTATTGGTCCTACAACAGTGAAGTCCACTGGTCAATGCAGGAGGAGGATAAAGTGCAAGAAAATGTGCAGCAAAAAAACAAATAAACAATACAAATAAATAATCATTATAATAGTAATTATAATAATACATACTAAAACTCTGTAGGCTGTAAACATATTCACCTAAGACGTGGAAATGTAATGTACAGATGGGAGACAAACACTGTTCCTGTGGTTTTTGGTGATTATTGGCTCATGTAGTCGACCAATCAGCAGCCTTTGAGTGGACCCACCTACCAACCAATCACTGCCCCTCTTTTCAGATCAGTCTGAATTGCTCGTTTCATTTGAGTTTTTTTCAGAAACAGGGTTTTTATGCGACATTTTACGGAATAAATATGAAACTGTGAGAGCTATGCTAAAAATTTTCCTAAAAATGCACCGTATTCACTCGTCTTTTCTTTAGTCGATTGTACAAACCTACGCAAACATTAACCAACACGGATAAAGCTTCTAGAAAACACAACCAACTCCACTAGAGCATGAATATGCAGATTAGGTGCAACATAATCTACATAAGCTACTTTCTACTGGAAGTACTTGGCAACGCTAGCTGTGTTTCTAGTAAATGTCAAGTGAATGTGAAGCCAAAAGGAAACAGTGTTTGTATGAATGAGACTGTGTGGTGTGAGCAGCAGGGGGCGCTGTGGGCTGCATGACAACGTTCTGATAGAAAGAGTAGAAGAAGAAGAGCGTTCTGTTCCTGTGTTCTGTTTAAAATAACTGTGATGGCTTTTTTATGGAGAAACAGATGAAGGTTAATGAAGTTACCATATTTGGTTCCATACCTGTAAGAAGGCAAAATAAATAAATAAAAATAAACAAAGAAGTAAATATAACAAATATTAGAAAACCACATGTAAGGTGAAAGGAACATGTATTTTATTTTATTTTTCCAACATTTTTTATTATGTAGAAAATCAAGGTCAATGAAGTTACCATAATAATAATAATAATAATAATAATAATAATAATAATAATAATAATAATAATAACAATAATAATAATAATAATAACAATAATACATTTTATTTATAGGCACCTTTCTTGGCACTCAAGGACACCATATTTAGTTCCTTACCTGTAAGAAAGGGAAACAAACAAACAAAAAAACTAGAAAAACACATGTAAGGTGAAAGGAACCTGTATTTTAGAACATTAGAACATGACTTTCAGAAAATGTTTTAAAATTTTATTATGTAGAAAATCAAGGTCAGTGAAGTTACCATATTTGGTTCCTTACCTGTAAGAAAGCAAAAAACCAAACCAAAACAAAACAAAAATGAAAACACTAGAGAAACACATGTAAGGTGAAATGAACCTGTATTTTAGAACATTAGAACCTTACACAGGTGGACCTTACAGACCCCAGAGACCACATTGGACCTCACAGGTGGACCTTACAGACCCTGGAGACCACATTGGACCTCACAGGTGGACCTTACAGACCCTGGAGACCACATTGGACCTCACAGGTGGACCTTACAGACCCTGGAGACCACATTGGACCTCACAGGTGGACCTAACAGACCCTGGAGACCACATTGGACCTCACAGGTGGACCTTACAGACCCCGAAGACCACATTGGACCTTACAGACCCTGGAGACCACATTGGACCTCACAGGTGGACCTTACCGACTCCGGAGACCACATTGGACCTCAAAGGTGGACCTTACAGACCCTGGAGACCACATTGGACCTCACAGGTGGACCTTACAGACTCTGGAGACCACATTGGACCTCACAGGTGGACCTAACAGACCCTGGAGACCACATTGGACCTCAGAGGTGGACCTTACAGACTCTGGAGACCACATTGGACCTCAAAGGTGGACCTTACAGACTCTGGAGACCACATTGGACCTCAAAGGTGGACCTTACAGACCCTGGAGACCACATTGGACCTCAGAGGTGGACCTTACAGACTCTGGAGACCACATTGGACCTCAAAGGTGGACCTTACAGACCCTGGAGACCACATCGGACCTCAGAGGTGGACCTTACAGACTCTGGAGACCACACTGGACCTCACAGACCCTGTAGACCACATTGGACCTCAGATTGGAGACTCACTGTCCTCACTGAAACTGTTACTGTCGCTGTCTCGTAATGTGTGTGGAAACGACCAAAAATAGTCACTTGCCCTATCAGGGCTTCCAGAGACGTCTGGGACTATAAATCAGCGTCTGCAGGTGCAAAAATGAAACTGATAAAACGCTAAAATTAGCGTTCCTGTTTGAGTTAGTTTTAGCTAGCTGTGCGCTGTTGGTTGGGCTGGAAAACACCAGGGTGTGAGAATGAAGCGCTCCTTCTCCAGACGCATCACTCCTCAGCGTCTGTGCTTTTCTTTCTTTTATTTGTAATCTATTTTCTCTCCTTTACTCCACCTCTTTTTCTTTTTTTTTCTCTTGCCAATACCCTGCTCTGTCTTCCACTTCTCTCTTTTACTACTTTCAATCTCTCTCACTCAGCCATGCTATTCTCTTTTTGTTTTCCATCTCGTCTCGCTAACCCCCCCCGCCTCCACCTCTGCCCCCCCACCCTTCACCCCCCCCCCCCCCACACACACACACACACACACACTGGCCGTCTCTCTCTCAGCCCATGTTTCTCACCAGTCAATAATGAAAATTGCTTGCTACCTTGAATGGATTATGGGTGTGTGCGGGGGCCCGAGGTAGTTTGTTTGAAGGCGCAGCGGTGTCAAATGAAAAGGCCCGGGCCATTTTCTAGCTGCCACAGGCCTTCTGCCTCCATCACACACACACACACACACACACACACACACACACACACACAACACTGTACACAACAACAAACACACACTACCACTCAGGTGAGGACACACATCAGCAGCCGTATGATGGAAACAACCTGCAGAAACATCACAATCACTTTCACCGACTACATTTACACCCGACGCTTTGATCCCACGGTGTCAACAAAGTCTGTTCGCACTTTGGAGAAATTTAGATTTTTGGGATTTTTGAAGAATTTTTGAAATATTAAAAATGTGCCTTTACTTCTAATGGTCCATATTTAAATGGTTTTGATTTTCTTCTGTGAAACAAAAGGTCGGATTAATTTCAAATTGTATATGTAGCTTCCTTGTGACAATGTCTGTAACGTTTGTTCGCAATTTGGAGAAATTTAGATTTTGGGGGATTTTTGACGAATTTTTGAAATATTAAAAATGGGCCTTTACTACGAATGGTCCATATTTCCATGGTTTATAATATGGGAATAGTTGGAGGTATCAGTATAGTTCCTGCTGATCACTGATAAAACTCATATATGGACTTTCATTTGGGTCCATGACCTTTGACCTTGAGTGACCTTGAAAAGTCAAACTTAAGGTCACCAATACCTACATTTCAACAATCTTCTATTTAAGTGCTTGTCGGATTAATTAAAAATTTTATATGTAGGTTTCTTGGGACAATGTCTACAAAGTTTGTTGGCAATTTTGAGAAATTTAGATTTTGGGGATTTTTCACAAATTTTTGAAATATTAAAAATATGCCTTTACTTATTTTTGATGGCTTATGATTTTACATCTGCGCATAAATGTAAAAAAAAAAAAAAAAAGGACATGAGTTGAAGACACTATCAGGAAGTTTAATTCTGCCGTAACTATGCACGTGCGAACTCCGAAAGAAATCCGATAATGGACGGAAATGTGTTGTTTTTTTTGTTTTGTTTTTTTTGTAGCTAGTTTAGTTTTATTTGGAGCACACAGAATCATCAGATAACAAAGAACCATACAACGAGGTCAAACAAAATTTTTCTTCGCTCGAAAAGGAGTGGGAAGAAGAATAACTTATAGACTCCGCCCCCTTTTTACAAACTAATAAATAAATTAATTCCACTTCTTTAGCTTTGTTAACACACTTTTTTCTCTGTATATTTTTTACAGGAACACAAACCATTCACATACACTTTTTTAATCACCTCACACACAATCAGATTTGCATAATCAACCATTTTTAATCTAAACTATAACTTTTGTATGCACTTCGAATATTTACTACAAACACAATCATTAAAGTGATAATGTCCTGATAAAAAAAAAACTAATCTTTTTTTTTAATTGTTATATTTCTGAAGTGCATGTAAACACATCACATCAGTTTAATAACAGTTATTGGTTTTTTTTGCTCATATAAACAGACTCATTGTGTTTTTTTAATATATATATCATATTGTTATTAAGAGCTTAGTTTTAAGTCAAGGTAGAACATTACTGAACTCCTAACATGTCAACGTTGGTGGATGCAGCATCGCCACGACGACGCTCTCCTCCACCTTCCTCCTTCTTCTTCTTCTTCTTCTTCTTCCTCCTCTCTCCCTCCGGTCATGTATTATGAATGTCGCCTAATTACGCAGCCCAGAATTCCTCATACGGGCTGGCACATTTATTTGTTTGCTTTGTATCTCTTTGCCTTTCTCTTGTATGCAAAATCCTTCTGTGATCGAGTTGTTTATTCTTTGGCTCTGCCTCGCCGAGATCAAACACTGAGCAGATTGAACGGGGACGAGGCGCCATTGATGGTCAATCCTCGGGTTGATACTCACCGAGAGGCGGGATGAAGCGCTCAAACATGTTTGCAGGAGTACACGTATGCCTGTCTGCCGCTCGTGGAAGTCGCTCCAAAGCACATATGTTTCGACTGGGAGGAAGTCTAAAAATATGGTTTGTTTTCCCGTTCGCCTGCCACGTTAATTATCCTGCCCAGTTTGTGGAGTTAAGAACCTGATCTGTGTTTTCTGTCAACTGTGGATGGGCCTCGTGTGCAATGTTTGTCAGAGATAAAGGACATTTTCTTGTACTTGTGATGCATCTGTAACAGGGACCACAGCCACTGGAATTCAGCGTCCACATTCAGCCCCGTTTCAGACATATTTACACGGAAGTCTGTCCACGACGGACGTGTGTTTGGTGTTTGGTTAGCTTATGACAAACGATGATAAAAAAAACAAAAAACATCTATGCATCTGTAACAGGAGTGATACAGTTAATATAGGGGTGATACATGTATAACAGGGATGATGTATTTATAACATGCATCTGTAACAGAGGTGATATATCTATAAAAGGGGTGATATATCTATAACATGCATCTATAACAGGGGTGATAAATCTGTAACGGGTGATAAATCTGTAACAGGGGTGATACATTTGTAACAGGGGTGATATATCTATAACATGGGTGATACATCTATAACATACATCTATAACAGGGATGATGTATCTATAACATGCAACTATAACAGGGGTGATACATCTAAAACGGGTGATACATCTATAACAGGGGTGATATATCTATGACATGCATCTATAACAGGGATGATGTTTCTATAACATACATCTATAACAGGGGTGATACATCTATAACAGGGGTGATATATCTATAACATGCATATTTAACAGGGGTGATAAATCTATAATGGGGTGATACATTTGTAACAGGGTTGATACATCTATAACAGGGTTGATACATCTATAACAGGGTTGATACATCTATAACAGGGTTGATACATCTATAACATGCACCTATAACAGGGCTGATACATCTATAACAGGGTTGATACATCTATAACAGGGTTGATACATCTATAACAGGGCCGATACATCTATAACAGGGCTGATACATCTGTAACAGGGTTGATACATCTATAACAGGGTTGATACATCTGTAACAGGGTTGATACATCTATAACAGGGCCGATACATCTATAACAGGGTTGATACATCTATAACAGGGTTGATATATTTATAGCAAGGTTGATACATCTATAACAGGGTTGATACAACTATAACATGCATCTATAACAAGGTTGATACATCTATAACAGGGCTGATACATCTATAACAGGGCTGATACATCTGTAACAGAGCTGATACATCTATAACAGGGTTGATACATCTGTAACAGGGTTGATACATTTATGACAGGGCTGATACATCTATAACAGGGCTGATACATCTGTAACAGGGCTGATACATCTATAACAGAGCTGATACATCTATAACAGAGCTGATACATCTATAACAGAGCTGATACATCTATAACAGGGCTGATACATCTATAACAGAGCTGATACATCTATAACAGGGCTGATACATCTATAACAGAGCTGATACATCTATAACAGGGCTGATACATCTATAACAGAGCTGATACATCTGTAACAGGGCTGATACATCTATAACAGGGCTGATACATTTATGACAGGGCTGATACATCTATAACAGAGCTGATACATCTGTAACAGGGCTGATACATTTATGACAGGGCTGATACATCTATAACAGGGCTGATACATTTATGACAGGGCTGATACATCTATAACAGGGCTGATACATTTATGACAGGGCTGATACATCTATAACAGGGCTGATACATTTATGACAGGGCTGATACATCTATAACAGGGCTGATACATCTGTAACAGGGCTGATACATCTATAACAGAGCTGATACATCTATAACAGAGCTGATACATCTATAACAGGGCTGATACATCTATAACAGAGCTGATACATCTATAACAGGGCTGATACATCTATAACAGAGCTGATACATCTGTAACAGGGCTGATACATCTATAACAGGGCTGATACATTTATGACAGGGCTGATACATTTATGACAGGGCTGATACATCTATAACAGGGCTGATACATTTATGACAGGGCTGATACATCTATAACAGGGCTGATACATTTATGACAGGGCTGATACATCTATAACAGGGCTGATACATCTATAACAGGGCTGATACATCTATAACAGGGCTGATACATCTATAACAGGAGTGTCAAACTCAGTTAAGTTCAGGTGATATCCGTTTTTCAAACAGCTGTATGTTTGAAGTGTTTACACATAAACTCATACTGCAGTGACATCACAGGGCGGCGGCCATGTTGGATTGCGTAACTTTTATTCAAGTTGAACTAACTGAACATATTTACATGGATGTTTTCTTTGTGTTTTTTTTTTTTTTTGTCATCTTATCCTTAAAACAAATGCACTTAAACCTTAGTATAAAGTAAAAGGTTCCATTACTTGTGTCAGTATTGTAACTTTGGCGCTTAAAGGGTTAAGTATCCTGCCCAGTTTGTCCAGTTAAGAACCCCGTGTTGTGTTTTGTGTAAGCTACGGGCCTGGTGTGTTGTGTGTTTGTGTGTTTGTGTGCGATAAAGGCCGTTTTCTCGCACACTTGTGATGCATCTGGAACTGCAGTAATAGCTTCTAGCGCTGTTGAGCCGATCCACGAGTGGGAGTGTGTTTTTTTTTCAATCCGGTCAAACTCTGACTGACAGCTGCTGTGCATGGGCGCCGCTGAAAACACCAGCGCCGCAGAAAGCTTTGCATCTTCTTCAGCACAAGTGTAAAGTAGACGCATCTGTTTGACAAATATGTTCGGACGTCGTTATTTCAACACTGATGCAGAGAGAGAGAGAGAGAGAGAGAGAGAGAGAGAGAGAGAGAGAGAGAGAGAGAGAGAGAGAGAGGAGAGAGAGAGAGAGAGAGAGAGAGAGAGAGGAGAGAGAGAGGAGAGAGAGAGAGAGAGAGAGAGAGAGAGAGAGAGAGAGAGAGAGAGAGAGAGAGAGAGAGAGAGAGAGAGAGAGAGAGAGAGGAGAGAGAGAGAGAGAGAGAGAGAGAGAGAGAGAGAGAGAGAGAGAGAGAGAGAGAGAGAGAGAGAGAGATTCTTAACCAGCCACAATCCGAGAAAGAAAGTTGGGGGGGGGTTGGGGATGATGGGATGGAGGGGTGGGGGGGTGTTTGCTGTTTTAATGTCACATCCATTTAAACGCCACGTCCATCGTCTCCAAGCGCCACACGGGTGTTTTTGTGTGTGGGTGTGTACGTTTTGTGTGCTTTAATTAATACTGAAACACTGGTGTGTGTGTGTGTGTGTGTGTGTGTGTGTGTGTGTGTGTGTGTGTGTGTGTGTGTGGGCTCATTCTAAAGATCTGTTTTCGGTTTTGGAGCAATTTTTTTAAGATAACGAAGGTTCAAACTGAGCGACAAAACACGACGGAGGAACAGGAAGAGCGCTGATGACCACAGTCCGACGGCCCAGTGCATTCAGCCCGATATGATCTGAAGTGAAAATAATAACAGTGAAAAAAGCCCAATTAAATGATGATAATGTTGACGTCTACAAAAATCGGAATAACACAAACGACTGGAAACGCCGCACGAAAAAAACCTGCAATTTTAACAATATCCTGCCTCAGATTCTCAGTTTATCCTTTACACATGTGCATTACGACCAAGGTTATAATAATTTGGGATTTTTCTAGTTGAGTTTTATTTAGTTTTGACTTTTTTTTTTTCTCGAATTTAGTTTGTTTTAATTCGTTTTTGAGCAGGTTTGCTAATTTTTATTAGTTTTAAATTTTTTTTCTAAATTTTCTCATTTGTTATGTTGTTTTGTATTGTTACGTATTGTTTTCTTGATTTATTATTCATTTTTGTTCATTATTTTGGCTGTTTTTGTTCATTTTGTTGCTTAATTTATCCTTTTTTTACTTTATTTAGTAAATTTTTGTGAATGTAATCGGACAAATACGATAATATTTGAGTCGTTTATAAAGAGTTTGGTCTTTTTTTTTTCTTACAAAACTCTCCATGTGATGTAAAGTGAGGACTTCTGTTACAGCCCATATTTAGACAAGAGGGTGGAGCTTGGAAGACTGCTGGAAGAACACTATTAATGCTAATGCTAATGCTAACTTGACTGGAAGTAGTTAAAGACATAACTGAGTTTGATCATGTTTATACCAAGTTTGTTTAATGTGTAAACACACAACGTGACTTAACTGACCATGTGATGCAACACTTAATTAAGGCTAACTCATGCTAATGTACCTAACTGCAAATTTAACAAAGTATTTTTTCCAAATACAGTTGCAGTACTTAGCATCATGCGATTGATCATTTATTTTGCTTAATGCTCATCATTATCTGCAAATATATATATTTTTTTCTTTACTTTATTAGCATCCACGCTGCTAATGAATGTCATTACGCTAAACATGCTAAGTCATTTTAAGTACTTGGCACATGTTAACACTTACAGATTTGTTTGAGAACTTTGCATATAAGCTACCCTATTTAGCAGGCAAGCTAACATGTCATTCAAAACTGAATCAAAGCTAAATTTAGCAGAACTATGCTATGCTAACAGTCTGATTACTGTCATACGGTAAATTTGAGACATTTATTTGCCGCAAGTGTGGAACTTGTCACCTAGGACAGCTTTTCCTACCTGTTGGCGTACATTACAGGTGTGAATGTAACCTCACGCAACGCATTTTTGCTAAGTAGTCAATAAATGCCTAAGCTCATTTATGCTAATGCACTGCAGTAGATAAATTTAGCTTAACTGTGTCACAGGTTTTGATTGTAAATATTAAGATTTACCCCTTTAAATGTGTTATGAATATGAGATTAGCTTTAGCTTTTTTACTTTAGCATTTTTGCTAACAAATACCTAAGCTAACTTATACTAATGCACTGTAGTAGGTCAACTTATCCTAACTGTGTCACAGGTTTTAACTGTAAACACAATCTAAACTGGTTATATTTTCCTCTTTAAATGTTATGAATATGAGATTAGCTTTAGCTTTTTTTTAGCTAATTCTGTTTATTTCAGGTGTTTCGGGTTCGACTTTAGCTTCACGTGTCCGTTTTAGGAACAACCTCTGTTTTGGCTTTTACTAGCTGTAGGCGTACATTACAGATGTTAACATAAACTCACACTAAGCATTTTCACTAAGTAGTCAATAAACACCTAAGCTAATTTATGCTAATGCTCTGTAGTAGGTCAACTTAGCTTAATTGTGTCACAGGTTTTGACTGTAAATATTCAGATTTACCCCTTTAAGCTTTTTTTTTTGCTAATTCTGTTTATTTGTGGTGTTTCGTGTTTGGCTTTAGCTTCACGTGTGCGTTTTTCGGAACAGCCTCTGTTCTGGCTTGGTTTTTCAACCCCATCAGTTTCCTCTCGGGGATAAAACCACCGTGCTAATCTGCAGACGCCTGTAAAACGCCTCATATTCTTTCGCTAGCAGAACCGCTGTTTAGTTTGCGAACAGTATCAGCTGTTTCAAACGTCTGCGTCGGACAGAAGGCTTCATCGCCGTTGTCGTTGTCATTTTCCTGATTTTTTTACTCGTGTATAATTTTGTGCAAAACACAAACGTTGTCTTCTTCTGCTTCTGCTTCTGCTGCAGAAACCAAGGAGGAAAAAAAATCCTCTTAGCGCGGCGCAGCGGTGCTTTTCTGTCTTTCTGCCTGTGAATGCAGCAGAGGCTTTGGGCTCAGATTTCACAGGCACTAATAAGCATTCAGCCTCATCTCCTCCTCTGCTGCTGCTGACTTGGCTGCTAATGTGTGACTGACAAGCCTGGGTTTGTGTGTTGGACAAACGCCGGCTGATGGACAGATCTGGGCTGCGTGTGGGATGGGCGTGGCCGCCGTGACATCATCGATTCACGCCGCCGCTCCGATCAAAAGTTCCGCCCCCGCGTCTCCGTCCACCTTTAACGGGCGCGCTCCGTTGGCTCGTGTAATGTTTTTTTTGCTAATTTTTCAACATTATTAGTTTTTTTTATTCACTTTTGTTCATTTGTTATTTTTGTGTTGTTACGTATTGTTTTGTTGATATAGTTTTCATTTTGGTTCATTTGGCTGTTTTTGTTCATGTTGATGCTTATTTTTTCCTTTATTTATTTATTTATTTTTTTTTTTTAACTTTATTTAGTAAATTATTTTTTTTGCAAATTTTTCCACATTATTAGTTTTTTTTTTGGTCATTTTTGTTCATGTTGGTGCCTACTTTATCCTTTATTTATTTATTTATTTTTACTTTATTTGGTAATTTTTTTTTTGCAACATTTTCCACATTATTAGTTTTGTTGTCATTTTTGTTCATTTTGATGCTTATTTTATCATTTATTTATTTATTTATTTATTTACTTACTTGTTTTTACTTAGTAATTTTTTTTTGCTAAGTTTTCCACATTACTAGGTTTTTTTTGGTCAATTTTGTTCATGTTGATACTTATTTATTTATTTAGTCTTTTTTTTTTTTTTTTTTGCAAATTTTCCCACATTATTAGGGTTTTTTTTGGGTCATTTTTGTTCATTTTGATGCTTATTTTATCCTTTTTTTGTTTATTTTAGTACATTTTTTGCAAAGTTTTCCTGATTATAATAATTATTATTATTATTTTAACCATTTTCTTGTTTATATATTATTTTGTATTATTTTGTATTATTTGTATTTATGTATTATTTTGTATTATTTTCTTATTCTTAAATTTTCTTTTACATTTTACATGTGTTTGTTTATTTTGTTTAGTTTTTACTTTTAATTACTTTTGTTTGTGGCTCATTTTGTTCATGTTACTTATTGTTTTGTTGATTTATGATTTATTTTGTTTATTTTTGTTCATTTTCTTTATTATTTTACATGTATATGTTCATTTTGTTTAGCTTTTACTTTAAATTACTTTTGTTTGTAGCTTATTTTGTTCATGTTACTTATTGTTTTGTTGATTTATTATTTATTTTTGTTCATTTTTGTTCATTTTGTTCATTACTTTGGCTGTTTTTGTTCATTTCTTTATTATATTTTACATGTATTTATTCCTTTTGTTGATTTTCCTTCAGTTTGTGGTTTATTTGGTTCATGTTACTCATTGTTTTGTTGGTTTGCGTTGCGTGTTTTTTAGACACCAGTTTTGGAGCGGGGTTTGTGTGGGTTTTGTGGGTTTGTGTGTGCGATGGCCTTGGACGTGGAGCTCCAGCGGGGAGCGTCGGTTTGTATTTTGCCAGATTGCCGGGCTGCCTCTCTTATTTGCCTGCTTAAATTAGCCCAGCAGGGACCAGGAGTTGGCAGGGATTTATTACTTTATTTATTTTTGTGTTAAATTTTAACATTAACCCGTAAAGACCCAGAGCTACTTTAGTGTCAGTTCCCACATGACGTTTTCTCTCTTATTTAACCTTTATTAAGTCATTTAACAACCGTTTAGTAGAATAATATCCTCTGTTTTTTGGACTGAAAATCATGTTTTCACCGTATTTAATTTAATGAACATGTAGATGTTCATAAAAGCTCAGATTAAAGCTCAGGGTTTTTAAATCAGAAACAGAAAACTGAAGAACAAGTGACTTTTTTTTTTTTTAGTAAAATCTCATTAATTGAACATAAACCCAGTGGGGTTTTTTTTGGATAATTTTTCCACTTTATTAGGGTTTTTTTTATTCACTTTTGTTTATTTGTTACATTGTTTTGTATCGTTACATATTGATTTTTGGATTTACTATTCAGTTTTGTTCATTACTTTGGCTGTTTTTGTTCATCTTGCTGCTTATTTGATCTTTTTTTAAAATTTCTTTATTTTAGGAATTTTTTTTGCAAATTTTTCCACATTATTAGAGTTTTTTTTAAAATCAATTTTCTTGTTTATTTATTATTTTGTAAATTCTCTTATTCCCTTTTGTTCATTTTGTATATTTTCATTATTATTTTACATGTATTTGTTTTTTTTTGTTTAGTTTTTACTTTTAATTACTTTTGTTTGTGGCTTATTTTGTTCATGTTACTTATTGTTTTGTTGATTTATGATTATTTTTGTTCATTTTTGTTCATTTTGTTCATTACTTTGGCTGTTTTTGTTCATTTTGTTGCTTATTTTATCCTTTTTTTTCTTTTTCTTTTCTTTTCTTTTTTTTTTTTTTTTTAACTTTATTTTAGGACATTTTTGGCTAATTTTTCCACATTATTAGTTTTTTCTTCTTCATTTGTGTTCATTATATTCACTGTCATTGATCCAACTCCGTGGGTTTTACTGGTGAATCAATGCTGTAGAAGATGATGGTGTTTCCATAGTAACTACAGAGCCTCTGAACGTCCAAATATGGTCATATCTGATGACCATGAAAAGATAGAGAACTTTATTTTACGCCAATTATTTCAACAGATTTCTTCAATATTGCTCAGTTTGTGAGTTATTCTTTCACTTTTTGTTCATGTTATTGTTTACTTGGGCTGTTCTGGTTCATTTTATTGGCTGTTTCATAAATTTTTCTTCCTTTTAGTAAATCTTTTTTGATAATTTTGTTTCTTTTTCAACATTTTCTTGCCTATTTCACTATTTTTTCCTCTATTTCTCTGTTTGTGGCTTATAGTGTTAATATTGCTTCTTATTTTGTTGATTTATTGTTAATTTTTATTCCTTTTATCCATTACTTTGACTGTTTTTGTTTATTTTGTTGCTTATTTTATTTATTTATTTATTTTTTTGTACTTCATTTTACTGACAGTATTTTACACTAATTATTTACATGTACTGATAGAATTAGTGGATAAACAGGTATTTAACAGTTACATCAGTAGAGTTTGTTGGTCGATGGTGGATGTTTGAGTCTTTATAGATTATGCAAAACACATGAAAACAGTTGATTAAACATAATTGTGTTGCCACAACATGCAACTGGGTCAATATTTTGTTAAATACGACTGCGGCTAGCGCTTATTTTCATCATTCACAATCGATAAAACAACAGAAAATGTCGAAAAACTTTCCCCTAAATGCAGAAATCTCCCCCTAAAATCTAAATCGGTTCAGGTTAAAGTATATATTCCACTCTCCTCGTCCTCTCCTTCCCCAACAACCGATCAATACGTATTAGCTCTAAGCGGCTGGCAGGCAGGGAGGTCACCGGGTCACGTATTAGAGCGCGTCGCAGGTCGGCCTCGGAGCGGTCAGCGCTAATAATCAGCGCTAGCGACTTAAACAATGGCTGACGTTCTGATCTGAAGCTAACGGTCTTTAAAAAGCATCAGTGTTTACGCAAACTCCGCTCCAAAATCTTTAAGCAGATCAACGGCGTCGTGATCTCTTTAAATCCGTCTCCCAGAGCCGGCGGGTTGAAATAACAGCCGACGGCTCACCGACGATGGCATCTCTTATCGTGTCTCGCATTTATTACACACAAAAGGTAAAAGAAGATGGAGTCCGATCCACGCCGCGTTCACTTACCGGGCGTTTTTATCAGAAATGTGAACGCTCAGTGGCCGCGGCCTCCTGTTGTTAAGCCTCCGAGGTAGAGGCGGCGTTAATCAAAGATCCTGCGGAGATTGTTAATCCAGTTGGGATCCTGTATCTAGGGTAAACCCACAGAACGCACAACACACAACACACTGAAGGCCGCCTTTAAACGGCAGCCAAAGGAAACGTGACACTGGGATGATGCATGTGTTCGAAACAACGGGTTGTATAAGGGCGTTTATTCATCCAAATGCCCCTGGAAACGGTTTAATTTATGCTTTTTGGGGAAAAAACTGTATATTAATTCACTTACTGTACACCTACTTACTAAAGAAATCAATAATTTGACCAAAATAGAACTAGTTTAACCACTAACTCATTTTTATCCGGAGGGAAAGAGGAAACTCGAGGGTTATTTATGATCTGAATTTATTCATTAAAGAGCAACGAGAGGAAAAAGGAGTAAATGTTGCAACAAGAGGAGAACAATGTCCTATTGTTTTCTTCCTTTCACCTGCTTAGATTATATTTCATATCCTAAATGAGCCATAATGAAAAAACAAGAAGGAAAGAAACAAAACAAGTGTAGAAATAGGGTACAATCTGAAAAACAAAAAACATCAAAATAAGAAAATAGTATAAAGATGAAAATGACATAAAAATGTCCGAACAATGTAAGATGTAAACAAAGCAAAAAGCAACAGAAAAATGACGTAAAAATTGTAAAAACATTCAAATGATGCAAAAGATGTAAAAAAAAAAAAAAAAAAAAACTGCCATAAAACAATGAAATTGATATAAAAAGACAATAACAATGTAAAAGATGCAAAAGAATAATGTAAAATGATCAAAATACCAGAAAAATTATGTAAAAAGATGCCAACAATGTAAAAAAAAAAAAAGACATGTAAAATGATGAAAATTCTGTAAAATAGTAAAAATGACGTCAATGCAAAAGACGCAAAAAATGATGTAAAATTGAAAAAACTGCATAAAATAATGAAATTGGTGTAAAAAGACAACAATAATGTAAAATACGTAAAAAAAAAAAAAAAAACTCACTTGTTCCACACCTACTTACTAAAGAAATCAATAATTTGACCAAAATAGAACTAGTTTAACCACTAACTCATTTTCAAGCTAATTGTAAATTTAACAAAATCTTTTTTTCCAAATACAGTTGCAGTACTTAGCATCATGTGACTGCCTCTTTTATTTTTGCTTAATGCTCATCCTTATCTGCCAATAGTAGTTGTTTTTTTTTTTTTTTTAACTTTTTTAGCATCCACGCTGCTAACAAGTGTCCTTACGCTAAACATGCTATGTAATTTTAACAACTCACATGTTAACACTTACAGATTTGTTTGAGAACTTTGCGTATGTTGTGAACACGTAAATTAGCATAAGCTAATGTATTTAGCAGGCAAGCTAACAGAGCATGTAATTCAAAACTGAGTCAAAGCTAATTTTAGCAGAAGTAACTATGCTATGCTAACAGTCTGGTTTCTGTCGTACAGTAAATTTGGGACATTTACTTGGCGTAAAATGACGTAAAATAATGTCAGTGTAAAAGACACTAAAAACATGTAACAACAACGATGTAAACTGCTGAAAACACCGTCACCACCTCCTCAGAGCAGGTGGACATGTGTTGAACACCGTGGTGTGCAGTGGTAGGTGGGCGCTGTGGGAGGCCACCGCAGCTACGTCACTGTTTTCTTTGTGTGTGTGCTGCTCTGTTCATTCACTGTTGTCGCTCTGCGTCTTCTCTCTGTGCAGGAAAACCTTCTGTTAGGAGATTTCCGGAACGCCTGGGTCAGCAAAGCCAAATTTGAGTGCAACAGATTGGTTTAACGGGACTTTCTCCTCGGCCTGTCGGTACAAACGTCGGGAAAATTACCGGAGCTGCAGCTTCAGACGGCGTCGTCAGACAGAGGAGAAAACCTGGAAGTACCTCCCAAACCTGAGCACATGACAACTTTAACAGCGGATCCACATAGAGTCTGACTCGCTTTAACTCCCACAGAGTCAAACTACAGCTGACACCCCAGCACCCGGCAGCCCCCACAGCCCCTGCCCACCACTAAAACCATACAAACGCTCCAGTAACTGCTGTAAAACACACTGTAATATGAGCCCTGTGGACGCCCAGAGGCTCCCTAGTTACCATGGCAACACCCTCATCTTCTACAACACTGACTCCCCAGTCCAACCCATAGAGTTGGACCAGTGACAGTGGACGGACACACTGGAGTTATGTTGAGTTTAAGAGGTTTTATTTCAAACAGACACTGTATTTAGTTTAGTTCTGTTTCTGATGTAACAATAATAAGAATCGACTTTAAACTTTTATGAACGTCTACACTGAAAAAAAAAAAAAAAATCTAAACCTGACCAAGTGTGTTTTTATCATTTCTAGTGCAAATCTCTGATCACACTGAAAATCAGATGAACTTCACTCTGAGATAAGAACTGATTTATAGACGATAGATCTGGAAAATCTGAGTTCAGCTAATCTGAACTAGATCAGTTTCACTGCTTCCATTGGAAGATTTTTTTTTTTTTTTTTTTGTGCTTAATTCAAGATTTTGTTGTGTTTTGTTTGAGATTTTTTTTTTTTGCTTAATTCAAGATTTGTTTTGTTTAATTTGACTTGTCGCTAATTCAAGATTTATTTTTTTTGTTTGAGATTTTTTGCTTAATTCAAGATTTGTTTTGTTTAATTGGAGACTTTTTGCTTAATTCAAGATTTTTTTGTTTTTCATTTGAGATTTTTTTTTTTTTGCTTAATTCAAGATTTTGTGTTTCGTTTGATATTTTTTGCTTAAGTCAAGATTTTGTTGTTTAATTTGAGAATTTTTGCTTAATTCAAGATTTGTTTTGTTAATTTGAGACTTTTTGCTTATTCAAGATTTTTTTTGTGCTTAATTCGAGGATCTTTTGCTTAATTGAAGATTTTTTTGCATAGTTCAAGATTTTTTTTGCTTAATTCGAGATTTTTTTTGTGCTTAATTTGAGATTTTTTTTGCTTAATTCAAAGTTTTTTTATGCTTAATTTGAGATTTTCTTGCTTAATTATTTTTTTCTTGCTTAATTCAAGATTATTTTTTTTTTGCCTAATCTGAGATTTTTATTTTTTATTTTTTGCTTAATTCAAGATTTTTTTTTTCTTAATTCAATTAAGAAGCAAAAAAAAAGCAAAAAAAAAAAAAAAAAAAAATTCCAATGGAAACTGATGTTGCTCAGATTAGTTGAAGTCAGATTTTCCAGATCTGTCGTCTATAAATCAGTTCTTCTATCTGACTGAACAGTTCCTCTTCAGGTCATTCTGTCTGATTTTCAGTGTGATCAGATATTTGGACTAAAAATGAAAAAAATACACTTGGTCAGAATTAGATTGTCCAGTTTTCCAGGAAAAAACATGATTTTCACTGAAAAACATTGAAAACACAGATGATTATATTGTAATAAATGGGATAAATCACTTCAGAAAGGTTCAATAACTTCTCGCTCATAAACTTATGGTTCATAATTTAACATGTACGCATTTATTTGGGTTTGGTTTTGTTTTATACCCACGAAAATTCAACAAAGGGCTGAAAATCACTAAATAATGTGGAGGGAAACTCAACAGGATGTACATTTATGAAAGGATTTTAGTGGATTTTGTGCCGCCCCCCCCCCCCCCCCCCCCCCAGGGGGCAAGACGGGATCGGCACATTTGGTATTTAGACGATCGGTTTTGATGCTTAACTTTACACCGACGCTCGTCTTTAGGTTCATTCTCTAACTGGGACCAGGCGTTAAAGCGTCTTTGACCTGGTTTTTGAGTTTATTTCTGCATTTTGGTCATTTTTTTATCATATGTTTGTGTTTTAAAACCCAAACAGTCCAACCTGGTCTAAGTCCAGTCCCTGACGACTGTTGTTAGGATGGTTTTAACCTTCAGAGACTTCAGTGTTGAACATCTTTATCAACTGTCGGACGTTTACTCCTATAGTTTTAGCTCTGTTTTGTTCATTTGTTGTTCATTTCCCTGAAACGCCACTAATTCTGGACGCTTGTACATGAAATATAAATGAATGCACTGTTTTTTTTACCCAGTATGATTCAATAAAGGTCTGAAACTTGTTAAATGTGGACAAAAGTTCATTCGGATGCACTTTAGTCAACGACTTTGGAGGATTTTACTGAAAGACACTTCATTTTAGAAAGGTCCAATGTTACAAGCTATAATATTTTGCCAAAACCTTGAAAATTGTTGCATTCGTACAGTTTTGACATATTTGCTGAAAAAGTCACTTTTTCTTCAGTTTTGTTTCTGATATAATAACGCAGAATTTATTCTGAGCTTTAATGAACACTGACATGATGGATTTTTTTAAAAAAGACACATCACTGTTAGAAAAGTCCAATTTTATAAGCTCTAATATTTTACCAAACCCTTTAAAACTGTTGCATTAGTCCAGTTTTACCAGGTTCATCCCTGATCTGGAACTGGTTCCATTTTTACACAATTTAACATTTGCGCAGCAACAATTCACTGTTTTTTTATCCACGGTAGTTCAATAAATGTTTGAAAGTTGCTTAATTAATCATTAGATGTGAATGAAAGTTCATTTAGATGCACATTTAGTGAATAATTTTGGAGGATTTTGCTGAAAAAACACCACATTTTTAGAAAGGTCCCATATTACAAACTGTAATATTTGGTCAAAACCTTTAAAATTCTTGCATTTTGACACTTGGTTTATGTTCAGTTAATGATATTTGCTGAAAAAGTCACTTTTTCTTCAGTTTTCTCTGTTTCTGGTATAATAACCTCTGCATTTACTCTGAACTTTAATGAACATCTTCATGCTTAGTGAATTAAACATGTGATATTCACTGAAAAATGCACTTTTACTCAATAATTTTGGTGGATTTTACTGAAAAGACACGTCACTGTTAGAAAAGTCCAATGTTACAAACTATAATATTTTACCAAATGCAAACTGTTGCATTAGTCCAGTTTTAGCAGGTTCATCCCTGATCCTGAACTGGTTCCATTTTTGCACAATTACACATTTGCATTTCAACAATTCACTGTTTTTTACCCCAAAACATTCAATAAACATCTGAAACTTGCTCAGTAATGGTTAAATGTGGATGAAAGTTCATTCAGATGCACATGCAGTGAATAATTTTGGAGGATTTTGCTGAAAAGACACGTCACTGTTAGAAAAGTCTAATGTTATGAGTTAGAATATTTTACCAAATCCTTGAAAACTGTTGCATTAGTACATTTTTGACACTTGGTTTACGTTCAGTTAATGATATCTGTGCTGAAAAAGTCACTTTTTCTTCAGTTTTCTCTGTTTCTGATATAATAACCTCTGCATTTACTCTGAACTTTAATGAACATCTACATCATCAGCGAATTAAACATGTGATATTCACTGAAAAATGCACATTTACAAAATAATTATTGGAGGATTTCATTGAAAAGACACGTCACTGTTAGAAAAGTCCAATGTTATAATCTAGAATATTTGACTAAATCCTCTAAAACTGTTGCATTAGTCCAGTTTTACCAGGTTCATCCCTGAGCTGGAACTGGTTCCATTTTTGCACAATTAACATCTGCGCAGCAACAATTCACTGTTTTTTATCCACGAAAATTCAATAAACAGCTGAAACTTGCTTAGTTAATGGTTAAATATGGACGAAAAGTCATTTGGATGTACATTTATTGAACGATTTTGGTGGATTTTACTGAAACGCCACCTCACTGGCAACAAAAATCAAACATTTGACATAAAAAATAATTGAAATAAACCACAATACTTCAGAAAATCCCATAAAACTGCAGCATTTGTCCATTTTTTTCCTGTTTAATCAATGATCTGGAACTGGACCAACCTTCCAAACACTTATCGCTTATAAACTTCTGATAAAAAAACCCACATTTCCACATTTACCTTTGCACAATAAATGCTATAATTCTCTAAATCTTGGTGTAAAAGTTGTATAATTAGTTTCCGGGTCGTTGTGTCTCCGGTTGCCGTGGTGACATCACGGCTTCGTAGTTTCCTAAACGAGGGATTTTGTCCACGAGCGAAGAGAATCTGTAAAAACAAATGAGTGCGGTGGCTTTTTCATTTACGCCGCTGCACTTGGAGACCTGGTGCTGTTTTATTCATGTATGAGGGGGGGGGTGGGGTTGTGGGGGGGGTCTGTTCGCCATCTCGGCCTCCATCTCCCTCCTCATCATCCTCCTCCTCTCGGTCAGCGTCCACCAGGACTGGAGCGAGGCCTCAAATTAATTTCAACTTGTTAATTCCCTTTGAAAAAAAAGCGCAGAGGGGTGTGAAAAAAAAAAAAAAAAAAAAAGAAGAAGAAGAAGGAGGATTAAAAAAAGCGAAGCCAGGTCGCTGTTTGAGTTTCTAATTGCCAGAACCCAGGATGTGACCTACAGAAGAGAAGAGCCCCCCCCCCACCAGATGAAATATTAAGTAGATGGAAGGTTTGACGGAGACGAAGGAGGCTGAAGGAGGTTCAGATCAACAGGCCCAGGGTCAAAGGTCACGCAGAGGAACGTGGGAATGAAAGCCGAACTCATTAGTGAAGAAGAGGACGACAAGAAGAAGAAGGACGACGAAGGACGACGACCTTTATTCACACGGATTTGGACGGTTTAGACGAAAAGAAGAAAAAAGGAACGGAAGGAGAGGAAAAACTCATAAAATATGGAAGAAGTTGGAAATTATGTAAAAGACAATAATGTAAAAAAAGACAAAAACGTAAAAGAGACAATAATGTAAAAAGACAAAAATAAAAGAGACAATAATGTAAAAAAAGACAAAACGTAAAAGAGACAATAATGTAAAAAAAAGACAAAAACGTAAAAGAGACAATAATGTAAAAAAAGACAAAAACGTAAAAGAGACAATAATGTAAAAAAAGACAAAAACGTAAAAGAGACAATAATGTAAAAAAAGACAAAAACGTAAAAGAGACAATAATGTAAAAAAAACAAAACATAAAAGAGACAATAATGTAAAAAAGACAAAACAAAAACGTAAAGAGACAATAATGTAAAAAAAGACAAAACGTAAAAGAGCATAATGTAAAAAAAGACAAAAACTAAAAGAGACAATAATGTAAAAAAAGACAAAACGTAAAAGAGACAATAATGTAAAAAAGACAAAAACGTAAAAGAGACAATAATGTAAAAAAGACAAAAACGTAAAAGACAATAATGTAAAAAAAGACAAAACGTAAAAGAGACAATAATGTAAAAAAAGACAAAAACGTAAAAGAGACAATAATGTAAAAGACAGACATATGATGTGTGTGATGTAATAAAACCAAAAAAAAAATGCATTTTTAACTCTTTTGCAAAACGTGTTCAACTTGGACATTAAAATAAATAAATAATGAATAAATAAACTTTTTGGCTAAACAAATGAAAAAACTTGTTGGTACAAATAAGAACTTTTCCTAACATTAGAACTTTTTTGAGTAAATTTAAGAACTATTTGGACAGGATAATACCATTTTTTTGCATAAAAAAAGAAACATTTTGCGCATTTTTTAAGTCTTGCAAAACTTGTTCACATTAGAAAATAACTTACACATTAAATAGATAAACAACAAACAAACAAACAACAAATAATAAAATAACTTTTTGGCCATTACAAAGTAGTAACTTGTTGGTGCACACTAAGAACTTTTTTGCTCAAATTAAAACATTTTTTGAGTAAATTTAAAAACTTTTTGCACAGGATAATTTTTTTTTTTTTTTAGTATGAAAAAAAAACATTTTGCTACTTTTTAACTGTTTTGCAAAACTTGATCACATAATAAAATATCTTGTACATTAAAATGAATAAATAAACTTTTTGGGCAATACAAATGAAAAATTGGTGCAAATTTAGAACTATTTTTTGCTAAAATGAGTAAATGTAACAACTTTTTGCACAGGATAGTGACCTTTTTAACATGAAAAAATAAGTATTTCACACATTTTTAACTATTTCGTAAAACTCGTTCACATTTAAATAAATAAATAAATAAATAATAAATAACTTTCACCCATATAATCTGGTTTGGCAGAACCTTCCTTGTACAGGATGATAAACCTTTATCCAAACGTTTGCGATAATAACTGGTTTTTACTAAATGGAACTTTTTCGCGGCAGCGGCAGACAAACACCAACTGGTCTGGGACTGGGAGGCTCGGCGGACTTGGTTTTTACACATGACCTGCTTTTCCTTCTGGCTGAAAAAGGGACCAGTGGGTTAGAGGAGGGCGAAGTCCACCCCACAGGGACCGGCCCCAGCGTCTGCGTCCAAATCAAGCGCTCGTCAAATGCCCCAAATTCATAATAATGTGCAGATGAATAAATCAAACGCCCCAATGTGGGCCAGATGGCGCCCACTCACACCACGCAGTATTGTTTTAAGACGGACATGCTTCAGCTTCTGCTTCTGCCCAGTCCAACCCCCATCAGTGACCCCCCCCCCCCCGTCCTGCTCATTAGAACATCGGAGGTTTTATGAGTTCAAACCTGTTTGTCAGAAACCCTGGTTTGGCGGTCGGCGGTCAGGGGGCGGGGCCAGGACATTGTCCTCAGATCAAACAGAAAATGAAACCTGAGCTCGATGAAACGGACGTTTGTCTTTTTTAGGATGTCGTCTGTTCTGCGAACAGGTCTGATGACGGACGGACGGGTTTTTTCTGCACTGAAACAAATGTTGTGGCTCGATGACAAAAAAAAAACATATGTATTTGCACATGTAGTGTATTAGCTGTGTGTTTATGTGTATTTTCTGAGTATTTGTGTGTATTTTCTATGTATTTGTGTGTACTTTCTGTGTATTGGGTGTGTATTTTGTGTATTTCCATGTATTTCCTGTGTATTTCATGTATTTGTGTTTTGTATGTATTCTGTGTATTTTTGTGTATTTCCATGTATTTCTTCTGTATTTGTCTGTATTTCCTGTGTATTTGTGTGTATTTCCATATATTTCCGTGTATTTTCCGTGTATTTCTGTGTTTTTCTGTGTACTTGTGTGTATTTGTACACTACCGCCGTGCCGTTGAGCTGGTATCGATTGTCCATCAAAGCTCGTTGATGATGCTGCGTGTGAATCCCAGTGACTCATCACTATTATCTGTCACAGCCACAGTTTAGGATCAATAACATCTGAGAGGCACTGACCCCCCCACCACAGACACACATACACACACATACACACACATACACACAGACATATACACACACATACAACACATACACACACATACACACACATACACACACAGATACACACACACATACACACACAAATACACACAGATACACACAGACATATACACAGACATACACACACATATACACACACACACAGACATATACACACACATACACACACAAATACACACAGACATATACACGACATATATACACACACACATACACCACAGACATATACACACATACATACACACACACACAACACAACACACACACAGACATACAGACAGACACACACATATACACACAAATACATACATACACACACACAGCATATAACAATACACACAAACAGTCAGGTGTCTGTGTATGTGTGTATTTGTGTGTATCCACATGGCCTCTCTCTCTCTCTCTCTTTCTCTCCTCTCTCTCTCTCTATTCTCTCTCTCTCTCTCTTCTTTCTCTCTCCTCTCTCTCTCTCTCTATTCTCTCTCTCTTCTTTCTCTCTCTCTCTCTCTCCTCCTCTCTCTCTCTCATTCTCTCCTCTCTCTCTCTCTTCTCTCTCTTCTCTCTCTCCTCTCTCTCTCTCTTTCTCTCTCTTCTCTCTCTCTCTCTCTCTCTCTCTCTCTCTCTCTCTCTCTCTCTTTTCTCTCTCTCTCCTCTCTCTCTCTCTTCAATGGCTGCTATTCTTCTTCTGCCCTTTGACCCTCCCTCATCTCCCCATCTCAGTGGGGGACACTGGGGTAAGGTGGAACACCAGGTGTATCAGAGTTGTGGTGTTTTTTCACTGTGACAGTGGAGTGAGTCTTCTGTAGTTTTGACTAAAAACGTGTGTTGGAAACATGCGGTTCATAATATCAGATCGGAACAGCTGAACGTTCACGACATCGCGATTTAATCTGAAAAACAACATCCATTTCAGGTTTTTGCATCTGTTACCTTTATACGACAAAGGGAAACACACCAGGGACCGGTCAGGTGCTTTCACCTGGACTGGGGGTGCGGGGGGGCAGGTGGAGGTGGGGGGGGGGGGGGGCTTTCAACTTTCAAGGAGGCGACACAGGATGGGTTCCATCTGCTCCTCCTCCGTCCTCCCGCTCTCACTGTCGCTCCTCTCTTCGTGGACGCCAGCTGCCGGTAAGGTGATAGGTGAACACACACAGCGGCGTGCACATGCAGCGCCGGTGGGCGGGGGGGCACGGTGGCACCGGGGGCACAGTTGCTGCAGCGGAACACGGCACAGGTGTCCGGTAATCATCCCTGTTTGACCTCCATGGAACCTCTGATTAAGTAAAAAAAAACCAGATAACATTTTCCACATAACGCTTTAACAAAGACGTGCATTGTTGCCGTTTTCCCCGTGTAACCTGACGACGTTTTTTTTTTCTAATAAGCAGGAACAGCTTGTAGCCCAGAGAGGACGGAAAAAAAAAAAAAAAAAACAAGGCCCTGGACTGAAAAAGTGAAACAGGCATTAATTTCTTTGTACTTGTCCTGGGCTGTTTTTCTGCGTTCTTGTGACTTACTGGGCAGGAATACCAGAGGGAACAGACCAGGCACACTGTTAATTGTGTTTTTTCGACACTCCTGTGCCCCCCCCCCCCCCCCCCCGTAACAAAGTGCCACTGCGAAGCACAGGGCTGTGACAGCGGGGACCAAAACAACCTGACGCCATTATCAAATTTCCCATTAGCTGCCCAAAATGGCCGCCCAGTCAACAGCTGAGTAATGAGATCTAATGGGGCTGGAGCTGGAACCAGAGCTTTAAGAGCACGCTGTGGTCCGGCGCAGGTTCAGGTTCGGGTTTTTTTTTTTTAGTGTCAAATACTACGTTCAGACACAAGGTTTTAATGCACAATGTGGATTTTTGGGTGAAAAAACTTGGAACCTGCACTTGGAAAGTTTATGCATAAACTAATCGTCTGTTGACGCTGTGTATGAGCAGTAGGTGAACGATGGAAATGAACAGAACTGAAGAACAGTGACCTCGAAAAGTGCACTTGTTCACGTTTAATCAAGGAGTGAGATGTTTTTATATATGTTTCCTCTGCTGTTTTTACCAGATTTTCATTAGTCTGTGTTTTTAGGATGGTTGTCGTTTGTTGTGGTGGTTGTGCTGTTAGTGTTAAATTGGACTGAATGTGTGTATGTCAGTGTTTATCGGCCTTTTGTGTTGGTTTTTGTATTTTTATACAGCTGCACCATGAGTCAGAGCCAGAGGACGAACAATAATGGGTAAAAAA
The DNA here is from genome assembly GCF_902148855.1 of Sphaeramia orbicularis. Lineage (NCBI taxonomy): Eukaryota > Metazoa > Chordata > Actinopteri > Kurtiformes > Apogonidae > Sphaeramia > Sphaeramia orbicularis. The sequence goes on from NC_043974.1 coordinate 45,434,962, forward strand.
AAACAGATTTGTGCTGTTGAAACCGTCTTCAAAGATCGGCTACAGGTCATGTATGGGCAAAAAAATCGGATTTCTGCTTTTCAAACTGTCTAAAGACTGGATAGAGGTCGCATATGGGCAAAAACATCGCATTTGTGCTGTTCAAACTGTCTTTAAAGATCGGATACAGGTCACAAATGGGAAAAAAAAAACAAAATCGTATTTCTGCTTTTCAAACTGTCTAAGATCGGATACAGGTCATGTATAGGGAAAAAAAATCGTATTAGTGCTGTTCAAACTGTCTTTAAAGATCGGATACAGGTCGTATATGTGGAAAAAAATTGCATTTGTGTTCAAACTGTCTTTAACTGAAAAAAGACATCGTATTTGTGCTGTTCCAACTGTCTGAAGATCGGATACAGATCAGATATGGGCAAAAAAATCGCACTTGTGTCGTTCAAAATATTTAACAGAAAAAAAATCGTATTTCTGCTTTTCAAACTGTCTTTAAAGATCGGATACAGGTCACAAATGGGAAAAAAAAAACAAAATCGCATTTGTGCTTTTAAAACTGTCTTTTTACATATCGGATATAGATCATGGTGCCCACCTTTTACAGATAATTAGTTCGTATTTAGTTGATAAATTTACCCCTTTTCTGAGTGATAGCTCCTCCCTGGCCATATACGGTCTAAAAAATCGCATTTGTGCTTTTAAAACTGTCTTTTACATATCGGATACAGGTCTCGGTGCCCACCTTATTGTCAGATTTAGCTGATAAAACGAACCGTAACTCTAACCCTTTTCTGACTGATAGCTCCTCCCACAGGCCATATGGTCTAAAAAACGCATTGGTGTCCCATTTGCCTTCAGTGTGAACGTCTCCTTAGCGACACCGTGGACGAGGATGTGGACGTCAGACTGTTGGCTAAGTGCACTCCAAGAAGCGCCTGGGAGCGCAGGACTATTTTACATGCGGATTAGAGCGCCTATCGCCGTCATCAGACAGCGATTCGCCGCTGTGATAGACGGTGGGTCTTTGATGCCTTCTGAGGCGCGGGGCCTTATCCCTTTCGCCGATCTTCCGCGACACAAACGCGCTGATCCAAAGCCCTTCAGAAAGCTCGCAGATCGGAGGAAAAGATTGCATAGAGAGGCGCGCCTGTATATGCATGTGTGTGTTTGTGTAAAGCAGATCATATGCCTTTCAAAGTCAATGCAAATCCGTGCAGAGGTGCAGGATGTCAGTATGCAAACAGACGTTCACCTGCAGCCCACACAGCCTCAGCCAAACCAACCCCACATCACACGTTTAAGGCGTTTTAATCTGCAGCGCAAAAACCGCCGCCGGTAAAGGAGGAGCTCAGATCATCGGCTAGAGGGAAAGAACCGCTACCACGCTGCGAAAACACGAAGAACGAGTCAAAGTCGTGCATCCAGGAGGAGCGTGTGCGCATTAAAAAAAAAAAAGAAAAAAACTGTTACTGTGTTTTGGGTTGATTTTTCCGCAGCTCCAGCCCATCGGAGATACTTCAGATAAATGTTTGTACTGTTGTCATCCTGAGTTCAGAAAAAACTGCTTTTCAGCTTCGTGATGATTCATTTTCCAACTAAAAAAATGACTTTATTTCATTTAAAATGGAGGATTTGTCTTATTTAGGACAAGTTTACTAGTGTTAACCCTTAAAGACGCAAACGCATCCACTGATTTAAACTGTTTAACACCTGATGAGCCACTCATCTGGTCAATACGTGGAAGTAACTGGTGTAAAATACAGTTCTTCATCTTTTCATGGTTGTCAGATATGACCATATTTGGACGTTCAGAGGCTCTGTAGTTACCATGGAAACACCGTCATCTTCTACAACATTGATTCACCAGTAAAACCCATGGAGGTGGATCAGCGACAGTGGAGAAAATGAAGAAAAATGAAGAAGAAAAAAAGGATGAAATGATAAATAATGTGAAAAAATCAGCAAAATACAGAGTAAAGTAAAATGAAAAAATATATAAAATAAAGAATAAAATGAACAAAAACAGCCAAAGTAATGAATAAAAGGAATAAAAATTCACAATAAATCAACAAAATAATAAGTAATATTAACGAAATAAGCCACAAACTGAACAAAACTGGAGAAAAAAAATAATGAAATAGGCAAGAAAATGTTGAAAAATGAACTAAATAATAAAAAATGTTTTACAGACATTGAGGTAAATGTATTTATTGGCCAACAAAATGACCCAGAACAGCAAAAGTAATCAATAAAATGAACAAAATGAATGAAAAAATGAAAAAAATAATCAGCAACAAGAACAAAATAAGCCACAAACTGAACAAAATTGAGGAAATATGTTGAAATAATTGGTGTAAAATAATGTCTATTGTTATAATGTTGTTATAATTGCCTCTGGGATGTAACTGAGTACCCGTACCTGTACTTCAGTACTTTGTTCTTCAGTACTTCAGTATTTCAGTACTTTGTTCTTCAGTACTTTATACTTCAGTACTTTGTTCTTCAGTACTTCAGTATTTTAGTACTTTGTTCTTCAGTACTTCAGTATTTCAGTACTTTGCTCTTCAGTACTTCAGTATTTCAGTACTTTATACTTCAGTACTTTGTTCTTCAGTACTTCAGTACTTTGCTCTTCAGTATTTCAGTACTTCAGTACTTCAGTACTTTGCTCTTCAGTACTTCAGTACTTTGTTCTTCAGTACTTCACTACTTCAGTACTCTGTTCTTCAGTACTTCAGTCCTTTGCTCTTCAGTACTTCAGTACTTTGTTCTTCAGTACTTCACTACTTCAGTACTCTGTTCTTCAGTACTTCAGTACTTTGTTCTTCAGTACTTCACTACTTCAGTACTTTGTTCTTCAGTACTTCAGTACTCTGTTCTTCAGTACTTCAGTACTTTGTTCTTCAGTACTTCACTACTTCAGTACTCTGTTCTTCAGTACGTCAGTCCTTTGCTCTTCAGTACTTCAGTACTTTGTTCTTCAGTACTTCACTACTTCAGTACTCTGTTCTTCAGTACTTCAGTACTTTGTTCTTCAGTACTTCAGTACTTCAGTACTCTGTCTTCAGTACTTCAGTACTTTGTTCTTCAGTACTTCAGTACTTCAGTACTCTGTTCTTCAGTACTTCAGTACTTTGTTCTTCAGTACTTCACTACTTCAGTACTCTGTTCTTCAGTACTCAGTCTTTGCTCTTCAGTACTTCAGTACTTTGTTCTTCAGTACTTCACTACTTCAGTACTCTGTTCTTCAGTACTTCAGTACTTTGTTCTTCAGTACTTCAGTACTTCAGTACTCTGTTCTTCAGTACTTCAGTACTTTGTTCTTCAGTACTTCAGTACTTCAGTACTCTGTTCTTCAGTACTTCAGTACTTTGTTCTTCAGTACTTCACTACTTCAGTACTCTGTTCTTCAGTGGGGTCCGTTCCACTGGCGTACACTCCACAGCTGTTCACATTTCCTGCTGCTGAAAGGCGCCGTTGTTCCTTCAGTTTTGGTTCTTACGGACGTCAGACCAAACCAACAGTGTCAGCTGAAAACAACGGCCCCGCCCCCCCACTTCCACTCCCCTGGAACACCATTAAAATTTGGGTTGTGTTTTCCACTTTGGCCCCCCCGCTGAACAGAACACATGGGGATTGTCTGGGCTCGGGCCAAACACACATAAATTTCAATATTAATTCGGTGGGCACCTCGGCCGCCTCCTCCGCTTCCTAATCCCCCCGCATATCTTCATTATCTGAAAGTGTGCTTTCATCTTAATTCCATTTTCATCCATCAAACGTCAGGGAGGTTTGACCTTCGCGCGATCTCGGCAAAAGATAGCGAGGTAAAAAGGAGGGAGGGAGGGAGTGGGCGAGCGACGGAGACGGAGGTGGAGATAGTGGAGGAAGAGGGACGAGGGGAAGTTTGGGGAGATAAGACCCCCAGTAGGGATGATGAACGAGGACGGATGGATGGAGGGATGGAGGGAGGGATGGAGGGATGGAGGGAAGTTGGAAGATAAGACCCCTGAGTAGGGATGATGAACGAGGATGGAAGGAGGGATGGAGGGACGGAGGGATGGAAGGATAGAGGGATGAAGGCATGGAGGGATGGATGAAGGGATGGAGAGGTGGATGGATGGAAGGATGGAGGGATGTCTTAGAGTCTGGTTTCGTCTGGTTTAATATGTAAAGTGTCATGTGATCCTTTTGTTATAATTTGGCACTAGATGAATAAAATTTGATTGAGTGATGGAGGGATGGAAGGATGGAGGGATGGAAGGATGGAGGGATGGGTGGTGTGACAGGCAGAAGTGTGCAGGGGTGTAGGTCCACTGTCCAGGTTCCAGCTCTGTTAAAGGTCGTGTATGCTCTTTGTATGGGACAGTTTCAGGGTTCATTTTTTACAGTGTATCCTTTCCCATCATGCCTCTGTTCATCATCCCATCCTTCCCTCTCCCTCTCTCTCTCTCTCTCTCTCTCTTGGGGCTTGTTTCCATCCTCCTTCCTTCATTTCCCTTCTTCTTCTCTCTCGCCAGTGTATTTATCCTTACAGTAGTCTAATTACTCATCTGTAATCAGTGTTTTCTTAACTGTCACCTGTCTGGTGTCAGTGGGAACAGGTGGTGGGTCCGACCTGGAAGGCCATGGATATGTGCGATACGATCACAGACCCCCACCCCCACCCCCACCTGGTGGATGGCGGGGGGGGGGGGGGGTGTGTTTTCCACAGGACACACACACACACACCACACACACACACAGTGCTTATCCCACATGACTGATCCATGGCCGTATGATGATGGAACCCAAACAGAGCGGCTCATTAGCGGATAAGCTGGATCTGCTCTCTACCCCCCCCCCCTCTGTCTTCTGCTGGTTCTGGATGCCAGCCCTGATCCCCTAAATGCAGGTTATCTGTCATCAGTGACTCAGGACGGTAAATAAAGAATCATTTATCAGCCTTATTAAAGCCTCCACACTGGATGGTCCTGGTCCTCTTATCTGGGTCTGTCCTCTTCTGTCTGTCTGCTTTTCTTTTTTCTGTCTCTTAAATCAGTTTTCTGTTCGCAAACACAAAAAAAAAACGCGTCTTCAGGAAGGTCGATGGTTAAGTCTGATTGGCTCTGCTGTGGTTGGCTGAATACACTGACGTAGAGCATTGACACAGCATGCTGCTTTATACTGACACTTACACTGCAAAAATCTAAAATTTACCAAGATCATTTTCACCTGTTGCATTGGCAGATTTTTTGCTTGAATTACGCAAAAAAATCTTCAGTTCAGCAAAACAAATCTTGAATTGAGCAAAAATCTTCAATCTCTTGGCTGGCCTGGGAACGCCTCGGGTACCCCCGGAAGAGCTGGAGGAGGAGTCTGAGGAGAGGGAGGAGTCTGGGAGAGGGAGGAGTCTGGGGAGAGGGAGGAGTCTGGGGAGAGGGAAGTCTGGGCGTCCCTGCTTAGACTATTACCCCCGCGACCCGGCCCTGGGTAAGCGGAGGAAAATGGATGGATGGATCTTGAATTAGGCAAAAAAAAAAAATCATCAGTTAAGAAAACAAAAAACAAAAAAAATTGAATTAAGTAAAACAAATCTTGCATTTGCAAAAAAATGTTGAATTAAGCAAAAAAAAAAATCTTGCATTAGCGAAAAAAATCTTGAATTAAGCAAAAAAAAAAAAAATCTTGAATTAAGAAAAAAAAAATCTTGATTAAGAAAAAAAGTTGAATTAGGCAAAAAAAGTTGAATTACCAAAAAATCTTGAATTCAGCAAAAAAAATCTTGAATTAACCAAAAAAATCTTGAATTGAGCAAAAAAATGTTGAATCAGCAAAAAAATCTTGAATTAAGCAAAAAAATTGAATTAACAAAAAAAAATAAATCTTGAGTTAAGCAAAAAAAATAAATAAATAAAAATCTTGAATTAAGCACAAAAAATTCTTGAAATCAGGTTTCCCAGATCTGTTGTCTATAAATCAGTTCTTATATCTCCCTGAAAAGTTACTTTTTAGGTGATTCTGTCTGATTTAAGTGCGATGGGATATTTGGACTAGACATGAGACAAATACACTTGGTCAAATTTGGATTTTTTACAGTGTATACAGACTAATGACCCCCATTTCGATCTAATATTTAAATGTTTGCTTTGTCTTATACTGTGGAAATGCTAAATAATTAAATAAACAGGTTGAAAATAAGGTGTTCTCACACAGGACCTTCCAGATCCACCTCATTTAACTGCAGTAAAAGCATCCCACAGTCAGCGCAGGTCACACCGTGTTGAAAAAAGGAGGTTGAAACGCAGTCAGATGAA
>NC_043974.1:45770027-45842527 GCF_902148855.1 Sphaeramia orbicularis
AGACTGAAAACTCAGGGAGTCGCAGCAGGAGCGTGTCTCAGCAGTTTCCGAAGTCGCTTCCGTCACAGTTTTTTTTCCTTCCACCTGTAAACAAGGACGCCTGACGCACTGGAAGCTGTGACTGATATCTTTTCTGCGTTTTGCGGGTCCCTACTTATTACCCATAAGGCTTTGCGTGACCCTTGAGCTGCCGCATGATAGATAGATTTTGGCCGAGACCGCCACCGGAGAGACGCTGCTTCGTGAAAACTGCACCAGATTGGAGTCGAAACGATGCCAAAATACTGGGAGCTATTAATCAGGCATCAGTTGTGAGTTGAATGCGCACAAATTTCTATGTGCTGGACTTATGTGGCAGAAGCAATTTAACAAAAATCCATACGAGTCTAAAGTCGTCTGGGCAGAGCCGTGATTAATGAGAGCTACTTACATAAGAGAGTGAAAGTGGGAGGGGGGGGGGCAGAGGAATGACAAATAGATGGCAGCAGACGGCGGGGGCAGTGGCAGTGGGGGGGGGGGGGGTGGAATGGGGGGGGGGGGGGGGCGTGATTGACTGTCCAACACCCCCTCCTGATGTTCAGATTTGGAGCTCGACAAATGACAAATACATTTATTCATTGGAAAAGAAGAGTGTGAGTCCAGGCTAATAGGAGTTTGGATTCAATTCATGACCCATCCTGAGTCAGTACCCCCCCCCCCCCCCCAAACTCCAATTCACCCAACTCACAAACTTATATTTTGCACTTTATAAAACTGTCGAATTTGCACTATGTAAAAAACTGTATTTGTGCCGACAATAATTTATCTATATTTACATAAACATATTTTTACAGACTGTATTCTGTACACATCACTCACTGTATAAATACTTCAGTTCACACTTCTGTACATACTACCATGTAAAACCCCACCGTAAATAATATACACATATACCACAGGTGTTTGTGGCAGACTGCAGTGGAAGCTCATCTGCCCCTAAAATGACTCCCATTAAATGCTCCAATCTGTTCAGTTTGTTTTCTTTCATTGACTCCAAATGTGTTGGAACACGTTCATCTCTCAGACCAGTTGGTTCAGAATCAGTCTGATCCCAGATCAGTGGACTGGATGTTGTTCACTTCTCCTCCATCCCCATGCCTCTGTTTTCTCATTCCATCTCTGCTCAGTGTTCATGCACTTCAATGGGACTGAGTGGAACTGCTTTAAACTGACTCTGAACTGGACGCTAATTGGATAAATGACACCGTGTTGTCCCGCCCCCAGATGCTCGGCGTCGCTGGGGGTGAATGGAGCTGTGGGCGGAGCTCGGCCAGCTGGACACTGAGCTTCCAAGTGGTTGAAATGAGTTTTATCTGTAGGGTGGGATAGGGGGAGGAGCTCAGAGTAGAGCCGCTGCTCCTCCACATCCAGAGGAACCAGCTGAGGTGGATCACACATCTGATTCAGATCCTCCTGTGACTCCGCCCGGGGAGGTGGTTCCAGGCATGTCCCACCAGGAGGAGACCTCAGGGAAGACCTAGGACACACTGGAGAGACTAGTCCTGTGGGCTGGACTGGGAACACCTCAGGGTCCCCCCAGAAGAGCTGGAGGAGGAGTCTGAGGAGAGGGAGGAGTCTGAGGAGAGGGAAGTCTGGGCGTCCCTGCTTAGACTGTTACCCCCATGACCCGGCCCCGGATAAGAGGAAGAAGATGGATGGATGGAGATAGTTAAATCAGTCATACTGTTGGCGAGGTCGGAGTGAACTAACTATCAAATCCCTGGAGAAGACGCCTACTGTGTACGATAAGGTCACTGAGCATTTTCTTAAGAAGGAACGGACGGACGAATTTATGTTTAAATGACTTGAGAATTTTTTTGATGTAAGCCGACAATGAGCTTCAACTGTCTGAAAGACGAGCAGACACCACCTTCAGCTCCAAACTGAAACTGGTCCAACTGCTGTTATGATGCTGGACAAGACACGTTTAGAAAAAAAAAAAAAAAAAAGAAACTGGTTAAAGTTGTAATACCGCTAACAGCCACTAGATGCTCCTCCAAAAAGAGTAGTGGCAAAGATGGGTCGGTCAACAGCATGTTTTTTTTTTCCTTTTGGTCAGGTCTTAGTCTTACCTGGGTCTTGGGGGGGAAAGGAGACTGAGGATGTTTTTTCTTTCTTTCAAAGGTCTTTTTTTTTTTTTTTTAATTAACAACAGAACATGAATAAAAATTATTGCTGTTATTTATTTATTAAGTGGGGACTGCACATGAAAATTAGCTCTGATGCTAACTCTGGCATATTTACATGTTTATACTGAAATGGAATGTGTAAATGTGTCCATTCATGTGCACTGTCCCACCTAAATAAAAATATATATATTAAAAAATAATAATAATAATAATGATAATAATAATAATAATACATTTTACTTGTGTAGCGCTTTTCATAGAAGTCAAAGGACACTTTACAGACAGCAGATAAAAACAGAAACCAAATACATTAAAACAGATAAAGAGGTGCTAAAGGCAGGTATACAAATATGAAACAAGTGAAAATTAAAATGAAACATTAAAAGTATCTTAATAACTGTGGGCAGCCGTTAGGTCTTACCTGGGTCTTGGGGGGGAAAAGGGTCTGAGGATGTTTTTTCTTTCTTTCAAAGGTCTTTTTTTTTATCAGTAAGAGAACATGAATAACAGTGACATTTCACATTTCATTTTCACATCCTTCAGGGTCTTCTGCGCATGCGTGGCGTCTGTCAAACCGCCGGCGGATCTACTCTCAGAAATCCAGCCTTTTAACTACTTATTTCTTGCCTTTCAACGCTTACTCACTTGAACCCAACCTCTTAACCGTGTCTTTTTAACTTGACGCCATCAACCCAAACCTTCATCAGGACAGGTCAGTATTGTCAGTGGATCCTTACCTCTGGTTGTCACCCACCGCTTCCCGCGCTCTGCCCGGTATCTCGCTGCTTCCACCACGGCGTCATCCTCATCAGCTGGAGATAGTCCTCTCGTCCAAGCAAACAAAACCCTGGTAAAGGCTTACCAAACTATCGCGGATCTCAAAGAGGAAATACTGCGCCTCTCCGCAGAACTCGCGGAGAAAAATGCCCAGCTCTGTGGTTTCTCCAGCCGCCTTCCCACACTGTCCAGTCTGTTTCTGAAAAGCGCAGAGAAGCCCAAAGCCTCCTGTGAATGATACGGTGTTATGGGATCCTTCCTCTGCCTGTTCTCGCCCCCCGTGTTCTACACCCTGGTCTGAAGTGGTGATTCGTGGCCGCAAAAAGAACACGAGCAAAGACTCACCACCGCCGACCATCAGCACATCAAACCGCTTCGCCGTCCTGTCCGTGGAGAACGCTCCGGCTCCCCCCGCCAGGGCTGATGTGCCCCCCATCCCACCTGGCTCTGTCCCGGAACCGGCTCCTGCTGACTCCGTGGCTGCCACCGAGCTGATTACCGGCGACGGTCCTAAAGCCGGTCCTCCTGTGAAGCCGTCGAACAAGGGTCCCCGCTCCTCGGTCCGCTCCTCTGCCCGGCGCCGCCTCCTCCGAGAGGCCGTCCGCCGTCACTCCGACGGTCCACCCGTGGAATGTCCACCTAGAGAGACCAGGAACCCTTCACCTTCAACACCGTCTCCTCGACCACTTTTCCCTCCGACCACCGCTATCCTCGGGGACTCCATCATCCGTAACGTCCGTTTCTTTAACGCCATAACCAGGTGTTTTCCTGGTTCCACCGTCACCTCCATCCTCCATGAACTGCCTCAGCTGCTGCTCTCACTGCCGTCCACCGTTACCCGGATCATAGTTCACGTGGGCTTCAGTGACACTTCTCTTCAACAGTCCGAAGTGACGAAGGTTCATTTTAAAAACCTCTTTGATAAACTGAAAGGATCCGGGAAGGCTGTTTTCATTTCCAGGCCCCTCCCCTCCTTTGCCCGTGGTGTGGGCCGTTTCAGCCGACTCCTCAGCCTGAACACCTGGCTCCAGTCCGCCTCTGCTCTGAACGGCTTCAGTTTTATTGATAACTTTAATCTGTTCTGGAACCGCCCCTCCTTCTACAAGTCCGATGGTGTCCACCCCTCTAGACTAGGCAGCAGGGTCTTGGCTCAAAACATCCAACACGCTGTCCAGACTAAAACCACACCCACACCAATGTGACTATGCCCTCCCTCTTCTGCTGCAGTCACCTGCTCCCCCTGCTGGTCACATCTAATATCACCACGTTCAGAGTCTCCTATAAAATCTGTAGTGAGAATAAACAACACCCCAGCTGATCTGTCCTCCTCTCCCAGGCCCTCACTGTCCACCTGTCAACTAACCACCTCAGTGAATTCCTCTTCTCCTTCCCCATCTCCAGCAGCCTACACCTCTGCCTTGCTCTTCCCCATTCCTGTCATATCCAGGTCTCGTATGGGGTTTCACTCTGCTAAAAGGCATCGTAGGTGGTTGACACAAATCCCATTACACACAGCGGACACGAACACCATGATGTCACCACCACCTAGCCGGTTTGGATTACTAAATGCACGTTCCATTGCCAATAAATCCTTCTCCCTAAATGAGCTTTTTACCAACAGGAACTTGGATGCATTATTCCTGACGGAGACGTGGCAAAGGGATGGGGAGTTCATTCATTTAAATGAGCTGTGCCCTCCTGGCTGCTCTGCTGTTGGTCAGCCCCGCCCCTGTCGCCGGGGCGGTGGCCTTGCTGTAGTGCACCAAGACAAATACATATGCAGAGGGATGAGCACCGATGACTTTCCCTCATTTGAGTCACAAATGATCCAGATTGGCTCGTCCAGTGTGTTCTACTGTTTCTTAATCTACCGTCCCCCTGGCCCTGCTGGTGCCTTCTTAAGCGATTTCAGTGATTTCCTTACATCAATAATAAAACTGGAGAAGGTTTTAATTCTTGGGGATTTCAATCTGCACATCGATAACACTTCATCCAGCCCAGCAATGGAACTTTTAGCCATGACTGACACTTTTAACCTCAAACAACATGTATGTGGCCCCACCCACAGAAAGGCCACACCCTGGACCTGGTTTTCTCACTGGGCTTACACGTCACAAATGTGTGTGTTGAGGATGTCCACTTGAGTGATCATTGTGGTGTGTTTTTTGACTTATGTGTGCCTCTTGAGCCCAAGCCTGCACCTAGAAGGGCCAAGAGGAGGATCATTACAGAGTCCACAGCCCAGGATTTCCGTGCCCTGTTTAACCCTAGTCTTCTTAATGAGTGTCCCGATGTTGATGAGTTTATCCAGTGCTTTGCCACACACTGCAGCTCTATTCTTGACCAGGTGGCTCCCGTGAAAACTAATGTCACTCGTAAGTGGTCTTGTCCCTGGATAAATGAAAACATCTTAAACCTAAGGAGAACTTGTCGCAAAACTGAGCGTCTTTGGAAATCAACCCAGTTGGAAGTACACAGGTTACATCTTAAAGATCTCATAACCTCATTAAATAAAATGATTAAGGAGGCAAGATCCAGCTACTTCCACAAACTTATAGCCACAAACAAGAAAAACCCCAAAGTAATCTGTGACACAATCCAGTCCATTGTGTCCCCTGCTGTCCCTGCTGCCCCTGTGCTCTGTAAAGCTGACAGCAATGACTTCCTAAACTTCTTCACAGACAAGATCAGGGATATTAAACACAATATCCCACCACCCTCTGGCCGTCTGACCCTATCTGATCCCCCTCTGCAAACCTGGTCCTCTTTCGACCCTGTGACACTGGAGGACATCTCAGCACTTTTATCCAAAACGAAACCCTCCTCCAACTCTGCAGACATCCTCCCCCATAAGCTCCTTGTCGGTGTCTTTGACACTATTGGACCATGGGTCACAAAGTTTTTTAACCTGTCGCTCTCAACTGGTTTGTTTCCAGCTCCTTCAAACAGGCCATCATAGAACCTAAACTAAAGAAAACCACACTGGACCCCACAGACTTCAAAAGCTACAGGCCCATTTCAAAGCTCCCCCTATTGGCCAAAATCCTTGAGAAAGCAGTGTCTAAACAACTGACAGCTTTTCTGGAGACACACCAGATCTATGACACTTTTCAGTCTGGGTTTAGACAACGCCACTCAACACAAACCGCACTATTAAAAGTGTCTAGTGACATCCTGATGGCGGCTGACTCCGGGAAATCCACGGTCTTGGTCCTGCTAGATCTCTCCTCGGCCTTTGACACAGTGGACCATACATAATGATTGAGAGACTGAGGGACCTGGTAGGGATGTCAGGTCATGTGCTAGACTGGTTCTCCTCTTACCTGACCGGCAGAAGCTTCACTGTGTCAATAAACAACTTCCAATCTGACTCAGCGGATCTACTGTGTGGTGTGCCCCAAGGCTCTGTCCTGGGACCAGTGCTATTCTTACTCTATGTCCTCCCACTTGGCCACATTATCCGACAGTACAGTGATGTCTCCTATCATCTATTCGCGGATGACATCCAGATATACTGCTCCTTTAACTCCTCTGAGCCCCACAAACTGAGTTCCTTAATCAACTGCTTGTCAGAGCTGAAGCAGTGGCTAAATGATAACAGCCTCCAGCTGAACTCCAGCAAAACTGAGACCCTCATCATTGCCCCGGATAGTGCAATCCCAGGGATCAAACATCACCTTGGAGACCTGAGTTCCTCGGTAAAGACAAAACTGAGGAATCTGGGTGTCATCTTTGACCAGGACATGTCTTTAGAATTCTACTCCAAACACCTAGTCAAAAACTGTTTCTTCCACCTACGCAACATCTCCAAACTCAGATCTATGGTGTCCACAAATGAGCTCGAGATGATCGTTCACGCTTTCGTATCTTCTCGCTTAGACTACTGCAACAGCCTGTTTACATGCTTAAACAAGAAGGAGCTGGCCCGTCTACAGTTTGTCCAGAACTCTGCTGCCAGGCTCCTGACCCGCACAAACAGGAGAACCCACATCACTCCCATCCTTAAATCTCTCCACTGGCTCCTGTTCTATATCGTCTTCATTTCAAAATTCTTGTGCTAACTTTCCGGGCCCTACATGGCCAGGCCCCTGCATACATTGCTTCCCTGATCCAGCCCTACAGCTCGACTCGTAGCTTGAGGTCTTCAGGACAGCACCTGCTGATGGTTCCACGGACCTGTTTTAGCACACGCGGTGACAGGTCTTTTAAAGCTGTGGCACCACGTCTATGGAATGACCTGCCTCGACACCTACGGTCCATGGACTCTGTAGAGAGCTTTAAGAAACACCTCAAAACCCTCCTGTTCAAAAAGGCTTTTTAGTCTCCCACCTGACCCAGGACCACCACAGACTGATTACACTCTATGTATTCATCATAACGTACTCCATGTGTCGTCCCACCCCCCCAGTCTCTCTATATCTCTATCGCTCTCTCTTTTCTCCTCCTTTACTCTCACTCTCTCTCTTTAACCCCAACTGGTCAAGGCAGACAGCCATCCTTCAGGAGTCTGGGTCTACTCGAGGTTTCTGCTGTTAAAGGGAAGTTTTTCCTTCCACTGTCACCAATCACAAGTGTTTGCTCCTGAAGGATTCTGTTGGGTCTCTGTAAACTTAATTTGATTCTGATTTGAACTGATAAAGCACTTTGTGACTCTGTCTGTGAAAAGTGCTCTATAAATAAAATTTACTTTACTTACTTACTTTACTAATAAAAACATTCACTTCACAGGAAGATGATTTTTGATTTTCTGAACGACATCCACCCATAAGGTTGAAAAACACTGGACAACAGAGTAACCTCGGCTATAATCTTTGCGTGTTAGCACATATTGTGTATTAATATGCACTGTTCCTTTGAAAATGAATAAAATAAATGTCATTTAAATGCACTGGGTTCATCTTTCTAAGATCGCCTCCTTTCAGTGAAGTTAAAAATCGGAGCATTGTGTCGACTTCGAAGGGTCAAGTCCGAGGTGAAGAACAGCGACGAGCGTTTCAAGGCCTCGATGGACGGAACAAACCCAACAAAGACCAGACTGGTTTCAATATAGAGAAACTGAAAAAGACTGTTTTTTTTTTTTTTTTTTACCTACCCTTTTCTCCTTATCCTTCACCTTTTTATTGATAGTGGTGACGCTCTGGGAATACTTTCAAATCAAAGAGATGAAGTTTTTGGCGACAGAAATGTCAGAGTTCAACCGTTTGTTGAATGTTAGTTGGACGTTAGCGTTCCGTTCGCTAGTGTCGAGTCAAAACATGAAGCGTATGATGAAAAGACCAAAACCAAGGTTCTAATACTTTTGGATTTTGCATTCTAGTTTAGTTTTATTGAGTTTTGACTTTTTTATCTCTAATTCAGTTCGTTTTAGTTCGTTTTTACATTTGCTAGTTTTTATTAGTTTTCTTTTTTTTTTCTAAATGCTTAGTTTTAGTTTAGTTTTAGTATTAATTTTAGTTTTGTCGTATCTTTTATCTTCTCTGCCATCGTATTCAAATAAATCCCAGACAGACGAGAAAACAACTCTAAACCACAAGTTGACGGGAAGTGACGGACCGTGAAGTGTCGTATGGTGCCGCTAGCTAAAATTGCTTGAGCTAAATAAATCGATTTCATATCAATCCGACATTGGCAAAGACGAAAATGAAGGGAATTTTATCCATAATTTTTATCTGTTTTAGTTAGTTTTGTAAACACACAATACAGTTTCAGTTAGTTATCGTTTTTTTCTTTTAACTATAGTTTTTATTTATTTCAGTTCATGAAAATGTGTTTTTTCAGTTCTAGTTTTCCTCATTTTGTTCATTTTCAATAATAACCTTGGTAACAACCAAGGTTATAATAGTTTTGGATTTTTCATGATAGTTTAGTTTTATTTAGTTTTGACTTTTTTTTTCTCTAATTCAGTTAGTTTTAGTTCATTTTTAGAGCAGGTTTGCTAGTTTTTATTAGTTTTCATTTTTTTGTAAATGCTTAGTTTTAGTATTAATCTTAGTTTTGTCGTATCTTTTATCTTCATCGTTGTATTCAAATAAATCCCAGAGAGACGAGAAGAGGACTCTAAACGACAAGTGACAAGAAGTGACGAATCATCAAGTGTCGTATGGTGCTGCTAGCTAAAAATTGCTAGAGTGAAATAAATCGCTTTCATATCAATCCAACATTGACAAAAATGAAAACGAAGGGAATTTTATCCATAATTTTTATCCGTTTTAGTTAGTTTTGTAAACACACAATACAGTTTCAGTTAGTTATCGTTTTGTTTTCTCTTTTAATTATAGTTTTTATTTATTTCAGTTAACGAAAAGGTTTTTTTCAATTCTAGTTTTCGTCATTTCGTTAGTTTTCGTTAACGATAATAACCTTGGTAACAACTAGAGCTGCAACCGATTAATCGATTAGGTGCGAATGCAAAAATTCCCGATTCGATTAATCGAGTCTAATTGATTGAAGGGAAATATTCTATTGCAGTTTTCCTGAATTGAAGCTTCTTTGTGCGTCACAATAAGCGTCCGTGTGAAACACAACAGAGGAACCAACGTTTAACAGCAGAGAAATGAAGGAAACAAAGCTGTGATTCAGGAGAATTGTGGTTGAAGGATTTTTTTGGATCACTTTGAGTCGATTAATCGGTTGCAGCTCTAGTAACATCGCACAGACATTTCTGGTATCGGAGGTGAATATTCGTCTATATTCGGACTAATTTCTGCTGTTACTTTGTATAATTTAGCTCAAATATCCCCAGTCTCTGCTGCTTCGGTTTCCAGAACCAGCCCTGTTGTCACTTTTGTCTTTTAATGCATTCGAGATGGATTATTGATTCAATTTTATTTTGCATCGCTGCGCGCTTCTGCGACATCAGGACCGACTCCAGCCCAAACAGATGAAACAATAACACAACACAAGTCTGAAATGTACGGCCTCGGCGTGACGAAAGCCGACATATCGCCAGAAAACAACCATTGAGTTTATAATCAGATCACTTTAAATCCACTCAAATGTGGCCTTTTGTACGAACATAAGTGGATAGATTGATAGTTTTAGTGCAATTACAATCCAATTATCTGCAAAGTAATAGAGGACTGAAGTCAACGTGGGAATTAAATATAAAAATAGGAATAAAAACAGAATGTTTTATATGAAAATGATCCAAAAACACAGCTGTTTTCTGCAAATCAAAGCCCATTTATGATCCAGACAAAGTGGAAAATTGTTCTGACATCAGATCATTTACTTGACTGTTTTCATTTTTTTCACACTTGCACGGTCTGTTTTACTTTAACTGTTCTACAGTTTATTCTCAAATGTTTAACTGATGTGTGGAACTCACCTGAGCGCCTTACACAAAGAAAAACAGAGGTGTCAAACATGTGGCCCAGGGGCCAAATCCAGCCCCCCAAAGGGTCCAGTTCGGCCCCCCAGAGGGTCCAGTCCAGCCCCCCAGAGGGTCCAGTTTGGCCCCCCAGAGGGTCCAGTCCGGCCCTGTTATGACCCTGGGTCACCCTTTGTCTGTTTCTCTGTGTATGTGTGTGTTTCTGTTCAGTGTGTGTGTTCTCCTCCTGTCCTGTAGGTGGTGCTGTGCCTTTTTGTGTCTGTCTGTTACAGGAAGCTGATTGGTGGAACATGATTGCCCGGCCCCTTTAAAAACAGCCCCAGGTCTTCAGTTGGTCCTGTCTTTTGCCTCCTGCCAGCGTCCAACCCTGTGTTCTGTGTGTGATTGGGTTCATTCCTGTTTGTACATAGTTGTAAATAGTTTTTTTGTAAATGGATCCTTTTCCGGTCAGGAAGGTCGGCTCTTTTGTTTTTCCTGTTTTCTCCTGTTTTTGGTTAGGGAGTTAGGTTAGTTTTGTGTATTTTATTTCATGCATTTATTTTTGATCAGGTAAGTTAGTTTGAACTCTACAGAAGATATGTTGTTTGTTGTTTTAGCCGCGCCCTCGCCTAACCCTCCTTTAGTTGTTTAACAAAATAATAATAATAAATATTGTGAATTTTAGTTTGGACTGACGTGTGTGCTTGGGAGGTGGGAGGGGACAAAAGTGAACATAGTATGTTCGCCCTGGTGAACCCTAGGCCGGGGCGGAACATAATTTGGGGGCTCATCCGGGATTTTTTTCTGTGTGTTTTTTTGAGTGTGTATTTTTTGCGGTAAGTTTTGGTAAGTATTTTTGACATATTTCTGGTCGGTGGTTTTTCTGTGTTATGGATTTTGATTTAGAGGCGTTGGCTGCGTGTCCTACACTGGAGCGATTAGACGCCTGTAGGAAAGTGGATTTAATGCTTGTTTCCACTCGTTTTGGTGTGCCGCTGCCTATGAATGTTAGGAAGGAGGAGCTGTGGGAGCTCCTCGCTGAGAAGCTTGGGGAGAGGGGAGTGTTGTCAGCAGGAGCTGGTGGAGTGGAGGAGGAGCTCTGTGGTCCTCAGCTGTCTGAGGTGTCTGTACCCACCACGTCAGCAGAACCTCCGGTTGTGGAGGGGATGTCGGCAGGAGAACTCCAACTGACTCTGAGCATGAAGGAGGTGGAGGTAAGACACAAGGAGCTGGAGGTGGAGGCCATGCTCCTGAGGGTGGAGGCCCTGGAGCTGGAACCACAGCCTGTTACCCCCCACTCACCTGTGGACCACAAGTCCCCACACTCTACCTGCGACGTGATCTAACTATCTATCTATCTATCTATCTATCTATCTATCTATCTATCTATCTATCTATCTATCTATCTATCTATCTATCTAAAATGTCGATAAATAGTGACAACTTCAAATTTTTGTTTTAGTTTTAGTGCAAAAAATAACATTAAATTCTGAAACTCTTTCCATTTCCAAACTCTCCTGTACCAATAAAATGTGACTAACCTGAACAAATGTGTCCAACCTGAAATGTCTGTATTAAATTCAGTCCAGTTTGAACTCTTTTCTTCCTGTTCCTCAGTGTTTAGTGTCTTTGGAGATCTGATCCAGAATGCACATGGACTAATGAGAAGTGGAGGAAGAAGACTGAGAAAATTGCATTTATTTTTCTTAAGAAATGTCAGTTTTTTCAGGTTATTCACATCTTTTTTGTTTGGATAGTTGATAAAAATAAGTATTTTTATAATTTAATGGGGTATTTTAGCACTAAAACAAAAACACAGATTTGCAGTTGTAATTAGTTATAGGTTATTATGTTCTATTATTACATTTTATGACACAATAAAAAAAAACAAACAAACAAAAAAAAACAAACAGAGGCCGTTGCTGTTTTCTTTTGGTTGCCTGCCCTGCTGCCTGGAGGCCTCGTTGCCTTTAGCATTTGCCTACGTTGCCTGAGTTGCCTACGTTGCCTAACGGTCCAGCTGGTTCTGTCTCCGTCACCTTTGTCCAGAACGTCATTCGGTCTAAACTGATAGGACTCATCCCCTTCAGTCAGCTCTTCTTTTATTATTTTTTTTGTGCGTTTGCTTGAACTCCACTCGACAGTTGTGCAGAAACCCGACTTAAACATGTCGCTTTAAAAGTCTGTCCATTAAAGAAGTAAAGTGCACGTTCTCTTTGCTTCATGTATGAACATGATTATGTCGAGTGCATGAATAAAAACCCAGGCTGAGCCGCGGTGGTCCTTTCATATTCATCAGAGCTCATTAGTTTGGGAAAAGGCCGCTGCGGAGAACGTTCCAGGCAGGAGATCCTGTCGGACAGACCCACCACACACACAGTCCACGTGGAAGAGCTTCCACCACTGCTGCTGCTCCACGTTCTTCTACTGGTTCTTCTTCTGTCAGTTCACACACATTTAAGCTCCGCTCTAGTCCGACGGTGGATCCACTGTTGGACTTCAGAACTAGTTTAATCTGAGTCTGAACGATGGAAGTGACACCAGGTGTAAACCAGAGCCACACTGCACACCTGGACACTGTTCAGCTGCACCTTCGACAGCAGGTCTGACATCTGAACGACCCCCACAAACTAACACTGGACCCCCACAAACTAACACTGGACCCCCACAAACTAACACTGGACCCCCCACAAACACTAAAACTAACACTGGACCCCCACAAACTAACACTGGACCCCCACAAACTAACACTGGACCCCCACAAACTAACACTGGACCCCCACAAACCAACACTGGACCCCCACAAACACTAAAACTAACACTGGACCCCCACAAACTAACACTGGACCCCCACAAACTAACACTGGACCCCCCACAAACACTAAAACTAACACTGGACCCCCACAAACTAACACTGGACCCCCACAAACTAACACTGGACCCCCACAAACTAACACTGGACCCCCACAAACCAACACTGGACCCCCACAAACACTAAAACTAACACTGGACCCCCACAAACTAACACTGGACCCCCACAAACTAACACTGGACCCCCACAAACTAACACTGGACCCCCCACAAACACTAAAACTAACACTGGACCCCCACAAACTAACACTGGACCCCCACAAACTAACACTGGACCCCCCCACAAACTAACACTGGACCCCCACAAACTAACACTGGACCCCCACAAACTAACACTGGACCCCCCACAAACACTAAAACTAACACTGGACCCCCCACAACTAACACTGGACCCCCACAAACTAACACTGGACCCCCACAAACTAACACTGGACCCCCCCAAACTAACACTGGACCCCCACAAACTAACACTGGACCCCCCACAAACACTAAAACTAACACTGGACCCCCACAAACTAACACTGGACCCCCACAAACACTAAAACTAACACTGGACCCCCACAAACTAACACTGGACCCCCACAAACACTAAAACTAACACTGGACCCCCACAAACTAACACTGGACCCCCACAAACTAACACTGGACCCCCCCACAAACACTAAAACTAACACTGGACCCCCACAAACTAACACTGGACCCCCACAAACTAACACTGGACCCCCCCACAAACTAACACTGGACCCCCACAAACACTAAAACTAACACTGGACCCCCACAAACTAACACTGGACCCCCACAAACTAACACTGGACCCCCCCACAAACTAACACTTGACCCCCCACAAACACTAAAACTAACACTGGACCCCCACAAACTAACACTGGACCCCCACAAACTAACACTGGACCCCCCCACAACACTAAAACTAACACTGGACCCCCACAAACTAACACTGGACCCCCCACAAACACTAAAACTAACACTGGACCCCCACAAACTAACACTGGACCCCCACAAACTAACACTGGACCCCCCACACAAACTAACACTGGACCCCCCCACAAACTAACACTGGACCCCCCACACAAACTAACACTGGACCCCCACAAACTAACACTGGACCCCCCACACAAACTAACACTGGACCCCCACAAACTAACACTGGACCCCCACAAACTAACACTGGACCCCCCCCAAACACTAAAACTAACACTGGACCCCCACAAACTAACACTGGACCCCCCCCCAAACACTAACACTAACACTGGACCCCCACAAACTAACACTGGACCCCCCCCCCAAACACTAACACTAACACTGGACCCCCCCCACAAACACTAACACTAACACTGGACCCCCCCACAAACTAACACTGGACCCCCACAAACTAACACTGGACCCCCCCCAAACACTAACACTAACACTGGACCCCCCCCCCAAACACTAACACTAACACTGGACCCCCCCCCACAAACACTAACACTAACACTGGACCCCCCCACAAACACTAACACTGGACCCTCCACTGCTCTATGCCCCCCCCCCCAAACACTGGGCCCCATGAATTTGTCACCCCCCCCCCCCCCCCCCCCCCCATCGGGACTCCAGTTGTTTATGGTATATTTTTGTATCTTCCTTTCACTTGTTCACTCTTCCTTTCACTTTTTCTTTTGCTTTTCCTTTCACTCTTCCTTTCACTCTTCCTTTCACTCTTCCTTTCACTCTTCCTTTCACTCTTTCTTTCGCTCTTCCTTTTACTCTTTCACTCTTTCTTTTGCTCTTTCATTCACTCTTTCATTCTTTCACTCTCTTTCGCTCTTTCATTTGCGCTTTCATTCTTTCACTCTTCCTTCCACTCTTTCATTCTTTCTTTTCCTCTTCTTCACCTCCGTCCTCTTCTGTCTGTACTTCCACTCCACTCGTTTCTCTGTTGTCGTCCACTCTCACTCCCTCTGACATGAACATGTGTACATCCATAAACAAATATAAACAAACCCCTCCCTCTAAAACAACCCCCCCTCTAAAACCTTCTTCCTCTCTTCATCTGTCGTTCTTCTTAAACCCAGCGTCGCTCCGACACTCGGCCGTCCGTCTATTTGCGTTCGTCATTTCCATACCAAAGTAACACTGGCCCTGACACTAAACATGAATAATGCAGCAGAGGTGCATTTACATAAAGGTCCACCACAGCTCAGGTATGTGGGGGGGGGGCTTCACCGAGGGGGGGGGGGGGGGGTTTGTTCTCCAGATGACTTTTGCATCAGGCATTCTGTCCGCTTGTCCCTCCAACTAATTAATTAGCTAATTTCAGCCTGGGCCCAGATCAATGGATCGGTCTATTCGTGCAGATAATACAATTCACCAAAATGAGGGTCGGGGAGAAAGAAGACGACGCCGACGGCTAATTCTCCAAGGGGGGGGTGGGGGGGGGCTCTTCTTGGTTTTCTCGCAGATTTACCTCCTTTAGCTCAGGAAAGCAAAATAGTCAAATGATGTATAGAAAATATGTTTACGCATTCATTATTCCGACCAGGACGAGGCTCCGTCTTTGTCTTTGATGTTCGACGCTAGCTGAGGCCGAACGTGCCGACGTTTCGTGTTTCTGCATAATTATCACACGACTGTCGCAAGAAGCTGCAAAAAAAAAAAAAAAAAAATTGCAATCAGTCACATTTGCACGTGTGATGTCTGCAGGAAGTATTTAGGTAAGAAGAAGAGGAAGAAGATGAAGAAGAAGAAGAAAAAGGAACACGAGGAGGAATGCTTCGTCCGGCATCAAATGGAAGACGGTCGCACGACAATCGGTCGTCGGTCGCTGACTGAAGTTCGAGGACACACATGACTGTTCATTTTGCAGATTATTTTATTCATTTTCTGGATTATTTTCCTCAGTTTTTTTCATTTTGTTTATTTTATTTATTTTCTTGATTATTTTGCTTACTTTTGTGAATTTTGTTGATTATTTTATTCATTTCCTTGATTGTTTTGTTCTGTTTTTTTATTATGCTGATAATTTTATTCATTTTCTTGATTATTTTGTTCATTTTGTTAATTTTTTTTATTTATTTTCTTCATTATTTTGCTCATTTTTGTTAATTATGTTGACTATTTTATTCATATTCTTGATTATTTTATTCATTTTTTTATTTGGCTGATAATTTTATTAATTTTCTTGATTATTTTGTTCATTTTCTTATTTATTTTATGTATTTTCTTCATTATTTTGCTCACTTTTGTTAATTCCGTTGATTATTTTATTCATTTTCTTGATTACTTTATTCATTTTTCTGATTATTTTATTCGTTTTTGTTCATTTTCTTGATCATTTTATTCATTTTGTTGATTATTTTTGCTCATTTTTGTTCATTTTGCTTGATTCCTCTTTTCATTTCTGTTCATTATTTTTGCTCATTTTTGTTTGTTTTTTTTTCCTGCTGAACATACTTGACATAAATCCAGATTGGATGTAAATACACAGACTGTTGTCATTTGGAAGTCACTAAAGTGGAGTCTGTAGAGTCTTTGTCTTTAATGTTCGACGGTAGCTAAGGCCGCACGTGCCGACGTTTGGCACGCCTGTTTCTGCATAATTATCCCACGATTATCGTAAGAAGCTGCAAAAAAAAAAAAAAAAATGCAATCAGTCACATTTGCACGTGTGATGTCTGCAGGAAGTATTTAGGTTAGAAGAAGAAGAAGAAGAAAAGGGAACACGAGGAGGATACGGGTGTCCGACGCTTCATCCGACATCAAACGGAAGACGGTCGCGCGACAATCGGTCGTCGGTCGCTGACTGATGTTGGAGGACGGACATGAATGGGAAAAGATGAAGCTTTACGCTCAGAGTGTTATGTCAACCTTTGCAGTGGTTTAGTAAATACGGCAGCAGATGAAGGTGGCGGCGGGATGTAAATTATTCAACGGCGTTCGCAGGAAACGGCTTCGACTCGGTCAGAAACGACAGATGCCATGCTTATACGGCGTCACGTTCCGATTGATTTATCCTTATTCCCATTGATGGTAAGAAAAATTAAAGAGTGGGATGAGAAAACCTTGCATCTGTCAGCGTCACCAGAAGGAGACAAATACTGTTGTTTGATTTATAATAGAAGGAGGAAATCAACAATGAGAGAAAATCCAGTTCACTAAGGAGATTTTTTCTGATTCTGAGATGAGGTGGAAACTTGTGTTTTTGAAAGAAGAAAATGAAATCTGTTGTTTTTATCTGTGCAGTTTGGAAACAACAAGTAACAGGTGCATCCATGTATGTGAGTTTTAAAGTTTGGACTTTGTTTTGGTTCATTTTGCTGATTTTGATACATTTTCCAGATTAATTTGTTGATTATTTTGCTCATTTTTGTTCATTTTGCTGATTATTTTATTCATTTTGTTGATTATTTTGTTTGTTTTGTTAATTATTTTGTTTATTTTGCTGATTATTTTATTCATTTTGATTATTTTGTTTGTTTTGTTAATTATTTTGTTTATTTTCTTGATTATTTTGTTCATTTTGCTGATTATTTTATTCATTTTGATTATTTGTTTGTTTTGTTAATTATTTTGCTAATTTTCTTGATTATTTTGTTCATTTTGTTGATTATTTGGCTCATTTTTATTCATTTTGCTGATTATTTTATTAATTTTCTTGGTTATATTGTTCATTTTGTTGATTATTTTGTTCATTTTGTTGATTATTTTGCTCTTTTTTTTTTCATTTGCTGGTTATTTTACTCATTTTCTTGATTATTTTGTTAATTTTGGGGATTTTTAAAATCATTTTCTTGATTATTTTGTTCATTCTTGGTTATTTTGCTGATTATTTTATTCCTTTTCTTGATTATTTTGTTCATTTTGTTATTCATTTTCTTAGTTATTTTGTTCATTTTGCTGAGTATTTTATTCATTGTCTTGATTATTTTGTTCATTTTCTTGATTATTTTGTTCACTGTGCTATTATTTTATTCATTTTCTCAGTTATTTTGTTCATTTTGTTGATTATTTTGCTCATTTTTGTGATTTTGCTGATCATTTTATTCATTTTGCTGATTATTTTAATAATTTTGTTGATTATTTTGTTCATTTTTGTTAATTTTGCTGATAATTTTATTCATTTATTTATCCTTATTCCCATTGATGGTAAGAAAAATAAGAGTGGGATGAGAAAACCTTGCATCTGTCAGCGTCATGAAAAGGAAACAAATACTATTGTTTGATTTATAATAGGAGGAAAACAACGAGAGAAAATAAAGTTCAGTAATGGAGTTTTTTTTTTCTGGTTTTCAAATTCAAGTGTTTTATACTGTAGATGCATCAATTGTTTTTGACCAAGAAAATGAAATCTGTTGTTTTTATCTGCACAGTTTGGAAACAACATAATAACAGCAGGTGCATCCATGTATTTAAAGTTTTAAAGTTTGAACTTTGTTTGTGGGGGTGTCCATGATGGGGGGGGCTTTCAACCATTTAACCCTTTAAAACCCTTTGTATCATATTTGCTACACCAGGTTTGTTAATTTTGTTGATTATTGTATTCAGTATGTTGATTATTTTGTTAATTTTGTTGATTATTTTCCTCATTTTTGTTAATTTTGTTGATTGTTTTATTCCTGTTTTCAATTATTTTCTGCATTTTTGTTAATTTTGTAGCTTATTTTGTTGATTTTTGCTAATTGTGTTATTTTCTGCATTTAATTTTGATGATTATTTTGTTCATTTTACCCATTTTGTTGATTATTTTGCTCATTTTATTTATTATTTTGTTCATTTTGCTGATTATTTTATTCATTTTGTTGTTTATTTTGTTGTTTTATTATTTTGTTCATTTTTTATTTTATAGTTTGTTCTCCATTTTTCTTCATTTTCTTGATCATTTTGTGTGTTTTTGATCATTTTGAATGAACTAGAACAAACCTGGAACTGTTCATTTCAGTTGGTTTTGATGAATTTTTTTTTTTTATACTTATTTTTGTTCTTTTCACTTATTTTGTTGATTTTGGTTCATATTTGCTCATTTATGTCAATTTTGTTGATTATTTTTGCTTTTTAAAAAAAATAATTTTCTTGTTTATTTTGTTCATTTTCACTTATTGTGGAGTTCTTTTTCTGCTAATTTTCATTCATATGTTGATGTCTTTTGTTAAATTTCTTACATTTATGAAATATTCTGATAATTGTTATTGTTTTTTGTTCACTGTTGTGTATTTTTTGGATAATTTACATTTTTTAATACCTTGTTAAATCTGAGTTTTGTTCTTTTTTTTATTCATTTTTGTTCTTTTCACTCATTTTGTTGATTTTGGTTCAGATTTGTTAATTTCTGTCATTTTTGTTAATTAATTTTGCTTTGTTTGTATAATTTTCTAGTTTATTTTGTTCATTTTCACTCATTCTGGGTTTTTTTTTTCTGCTAATTTTCATTCATATGTTGATGGTTTTTATTTTACTTCTTACATTTATGAAATATTCTGATAACTTTTATTGTTTTTTGTTCACTGTTTTTTTTTTTAAATTTTGATAATTTATATATTTTAAATATCTGTCCAGCTGATTTCATGATTCATGCGTTTTTCTTGTATTTTTTTTATTAATTAATTTTTTTTAATATATATGTACTTCTTGGGGTTTTTTTTTTTGTTTGTTTGTTTTTTTCCAGTTACAGGTAAGGAACCAAATATGGTAACTTCATTAACCTTGATTTTCCACATATTTCCACTTAAAACAGTCTCTTTCTGTCCAATAACACATTAATGTTGACATTTTGAATTCCAGATTATTTAACTAAAGAGTATATTATTGAGCAAACAGTTGAATTTATGTGAATATTAAAATAAATCACTCTTTCAGAACGTGTCACCACAGACACGTCAGGGGTTAAAGGGTTCAGGTGTGATCTGTGTTTAGGTTGGTAGTGGTTGTCGGTGTGAATCCCCCTGTGTGTTCTTTTGTGTGTTTGTGCAGCCGTACACATAATTAGTTCGTCGCACACTCGCACCCACCCAGAGTCTGCGTTCGAATCCGTTCTCGTGCGTATGTTAATGCGTCGCACATCCAAACACCGACGCCGTGAATCCGTCCGGGCCCCGATGACGGCGAGCGGCGGGAAAACCCCAGGGAGCATCCTGTCTGACAAACCAAAACAGATGTTTGTGTGCACAATGTCACCCTAATGTCAGCAGACGCACTCCCAACCTCTGGATTAACTACACATCTTCTTCTTCGTCTTCGTCTTCTTCTTCTTCTTCTTCTTCATGTTGTGTTCAGGTTCCATTACCTCTGCAAAATAATCAACAAAATGAATAAAATTAGCAGCATAATAAAAGAAAATGAACAAAACAATCAAGGAAATGAAGAAAATAATCAACAAAATTCACAAAAAAGCAAAATAATCAATAAATAAAATAATTAACAAAATGAACAAAACTGAGCAAAATAATCCAGAAAATGAATAAAATAATCAACAAAATGAACAAAACTGAGCAAAATACTCAAGAAAACAAAGTAATTAACAAAATGAACAAAACTGAGCAAAATAATCAAGAAAACAAATAGTTAACAAAATGAACAAAACTGAGCAAAAATAACTGACAATGAATAAAATAATCAACCAAATAAACAAAAATAAGCAAAATAATCTAGAAAATGAATAAAATAATCAACAAAATAAACAAAAATAAGCAAAATAATCTAGAAAATGAATAAAATAATCAACAAAATTAACAAAAATGAGCAAAATAATGCAGAAAATAAATAAAATAATCTGCAAAATGAACATTCATGTTTGTCCTCGAACATCAATCAGCGACCGACGGCCGATTGTCGCGCGACCGTCTTCCATTTGATGCCGGACGAAGCGTTCCTCCTCATGTTCCCTTTTCTTCTTCTTCTTCTCCTTCTTCATGTTGCGTTCAGGTTCCATTATCTCCACAGCCACGGGGCATGTGCGAAAAAAACTACCTGTCACTGCCGGGATCCACGACGTTTACGCTGTCAGCTTTCATCTTCTGTCTACGACGCTGGATTATACAGAGGGAGGGGCCTGACGCTGAGGCCACTATTGTTGCCAGAGTGCCCTTGAGCAAGACGCTTATAATCCCCTCTGCTGCATCATTACTGAGTTTAAAGACCGGTCTGAGCACATGAACATGGAGGTTTGACTAAGTGGGAATTTACCCCCAACATTAGAACAGCATAATGACTCACAAATATACTCACATACTTAGGATTACTACGACTATATATATACACACACACATACATATTATATACATATAATAAGAACTATCATAAGAAAATAGTAACAATAAGTATTAAAAAAAAAACCGAACAAAAAAAACAGTAGTGATAAACACAAGCAGTTGCTCATTGGAAAAAAAAAACAGCAGCAAAATAACAGAGCAGTAATAAAGTAGTTGTAAAAAAATAACTGGAGCTGTGGTAAGTCTGTCTATCATTTAGTTTATTTAAAAAGGACTTGTTTTTAGGTGGGTTTGGGTGGGTTTTTGAGTGTTTTCTTGGTGGTTTTTGAGTTGTTTTTAGGGGGTTTTGGGTGGGTTTTTTAATGTTTTCTTGGTGGTTTTTGAGTTGTTTTTAGGGGGTTTTGGGTGGTTTTTTAATGTTTTCTTGGTGGTTTTTGAGTTGTTTTTGGGTGGGTTTTTTTTGTTGATCTTGTGGGTTCTTTTAGGTGGTTTTTGAGTGTTTTCCTGGTAGTTTTTGGGTGGTTTTCAGGTTATTTTTGGGTGGTTTCAGGCTGATTTTGGGTAGTTTTTTGAGTGTTTTCTTGGTTGTTTTAGAGTGGTTTTTAGGTTGTTTTTGGGTGGTTTATTTTTTTTTGGTTGTTCTTGTGGGTTCTTTACGGAGGTTTCTGAGTGTTTTCTTTGTTTTTGAGTTGTTTTTAGGGTGGTTTGGGGTGGTTTTTTGAGTTGTTTTTAGGGTGGTTTTGAGTGGTTTTTAGAGTGTTTTCTTGGCGGTTTTTGAGTTATATTGGGGTGGGTTTTTTTGGTTGATCTTGTGGGTTCTTTTAGGTGGTTTTTGAGTGTTTTCTTGGTGGTTTTTGGGTGGTTTTTAGGTTATTTTTGGGTGGTTTCAGGTTGATTTTTGGGTAGTTTTTGAGTGTTTTTTCGGTTGTTCTAGAGTGGTTTTTAGGTTGTTTTTAGGTGTGTTTTTTTTCGGTTGATCTTGTGGGTTCTTTATGGTAGTTTTTGAGTGTTTTCTTGGTGGTTTTTGGGTGGTTTTTAGGTTATTTTTGGGTGTTTTCAGGTTGATTTTTGGGTAGTTTTTGAGTATTTTCTTGGTAGTTTTTGGGTTGTTTTTAGGTTGTTTTTGGGTGGTTTCAGGTTGATTTTTGGGTGGTTTTTGAGTGTTTTGTTGGTGGTATTTTGGGTTGTTTTTAGGTTGTTTTTGGGTGGTTTCAGGTTGATTTTTGGGTGTTTTGTTGGTGGTATTTTGGGTTGTTTTTAGGTTGATTTTTAGGTTGCTCTTAAGTGGTTTTTGGGTTGTTTTTGGGTGGGTTTTTTTACTGGCTTTTGGGTGATTTTTGGGTGTTTTCTTTGAGGTTTTATATTGTTTTTGGAAGATCATGAAAAAGCATGAAAAATGTTTTAAAAATTTAGAGGTAGAACATTTAAAATAATTGTCATGGATAAAAACAAAACAAACTAAAACAAAATCACTGTTGAGAGAAATTCAGTCCAAACCATCTCTGAGCCATGTTGGAAACAAAAATAACAATTTAACCCAAACTAAACAATACAATATTTATCCCATAATATAAAACTATATTCTGACATTTATCATTATTGTTTTGTAGAAAAAAAAACAAAAAAAACACCTGAATTCACTACTTTTGTCCATATCCTGTATATAAGTAGGTGTCGGTTCCTCAAACGTCCCACGTCTTCATGCTCTGAATCCATCACGTACACGTTTCTACACACTCGTACTGACTGATTGTGGGTAAAAGGGGAAAAAAAAGGTGAAAAAACAAGCGGATGCAGGCTCGTTTCCACGGCAGCAGATGGATGGCGGAGGCATGTGCAGTGTGTACTATTCATCTGTGTAACTGTCCCTTCAACCCTCGGGCTAAACACACTCCGTCGTATTCCTCAAACTGTCACCAGCGCTCGGTCCTGGCGCTGGCCTCCAAGGAACCAGACGCCAGCGCCGCGTACATTCGAGCACGTTTACGTACGTGTCGGCGGGTGGGCTGCCGCAGCGGCGTCTCTGTCCGACTGATCAGCAGCAGACGCTAACCTCAGAGGTACCGCTATCACTTCCACCGATTAACAAGCTACTGGAATAAAAGTTACGCTTATAAATGACAGCGACGTCGAGGGGTTTGTCGGTTTTATCCAGGACGCTTAGTCAGGGGAAGTCGTAGGAAAGTCTCACAGGGGCGTTAGCTTATGATTCGCACGGCAAGACTTTGGGGTTTTAGACTTTTGCAAAGACTTTAGAATCTTTCAGGGTCAATAAAAGTTCGTATGAATCAGATTTTATTTTGAGGTTATTGAGACTTTAACCGGAATCTAAACCTGGACCGTCAAACTCACTAGTCGCTTCAGATTGACCCTCAAATTGCAGGAATATAACTTGCGCTTAAAAATTTGCTTAATGGAAAAACAACAATTTTGCCAAAACTCTTGTTTTTTTGATGAAAAGTTTTTGCACTGGCAAGAGGCAGTTGTTCAGGCGTAGCAAAATTGGTATATCGCATAAAACTGCAACAAAAAGACCTTTTTGCGCAACTAGTCACGTCAATAAAAAAACAAAAAAAAAAAGGATGTTGATGGATGTTACAACAAGATAAGAAGAATTTTAAATAAATATGGCGTGGTATGTGTGGACACACCAGGAAACCCAGTCATTTTAGATTTTAGTGCGAGATAGAGTAATGAGCATTCTAGATTCAAAATGGATGCTTATTTTCGTCAACATGTTTATGGAATGACTTCAAGTGTCATCTCACAATAATATATAAACAAACTGATTGGCGGTAGACGCTAACCTCAGAGGTACCGCTATCACTTCCACCGATAAACAAGTTACTGGAATAAAAGTTATGCTTATAAATGACAGCGACGTCGAGGGGTTTGTCAGTTTTATCCGGGACGCTCAGTCAGGGGAAGTCGTAGGAAAGTCTCACAGGGGCGTTAGCTTATGATTTGCACGACAAGACTTTGGGCTTTTAGACTTTTGCAAAGACTTTGAATCTTTCAGGGTCAGTTAAAGTTTCTATTTTATTTCGGGGTTTACAGTGACTTTAACCAGAATCTAAACCCGGGCCGTCAAACTCACTAGTCACTTTACATTGACCCTCAAATTGCGCAAACATAACTTGCGCATAAAAACTTGCAAACAAAACAACAACAACAACAAAGCAAAGCAGGCGGATCTAGTTTGATTATTAGTTTGTAAAAAGGGGGTGGGAGTCAATAAGTTATACTTCTTTACACTCCGTCATCGGTTTTTCGTACGACTTGAGTGACATCCTGACGATGACCGAGAGTAATGTGGGTGTCCTCAAAACAAATTCTAAGTTTTTATTTGTGGAGGTGTCCAGGTGTGCAGGAAAACACAGAACAGCTTGTGAAATTAATGAAGTACTCAGTCAACTGTCACTCTGAGGAAAAAAAAAAAAAAAAACACCTTAAGCTTCGTTTATCTGACCTGAGTACGAACACGCTGCACGAAGAAGAAAGTTTGTTGGTGTAGAGTTTTAACAGTTCAGTCCAAGACCTGCTTTAGTTCACTGAAGAACCTGGAAAGACGTACCGTTAGCCTCATAGCAGAGTAGCATAAAGTCAGACATCATATGGACAAAAGTCTGTGGACACGCTGAATTCAGGGGTCTGGGATACAAAACAATCAGGACTAATGTAATGTAATGATGTTAGCTAGCGCGATCACTGCTAGGTAGA
Source organism: Sphaeramia orbicularis (assembly GCF_902148855.1). Lineage (NCBI taxonomy): Eukaryota > Metazoa > Chordata > Actinopteri > Kurtiformes > Apogonidae > Sphaeramia > Sphaeramia orbicularis. The sequence continues at coordinate 45,795,071 of NC_043974.1, forward strand.
CGTTTCACTAACTAATCTGTGCCAAAAACCTGATTTGTCGTATTCATTTGTGAGAATATTACTTCCTGTCACCTGCATTTCTGAGAAATTGAGTAACTAACAGTAGCTAGCATGCTAACAGCCTCATTCATTGAAACACTAATTTTTTGAGAACTCAAATAATTGACATAAATTACTGAGGTTTACAGAAAATATCAGTGCAGTTTTGAAATATAAGAATAAAAAATAATACTAAAACAAATATATCATCAACATTTCCAAATTAGCAAATTTTAGCTAATGACTAAACTGGTATAACGATTTTTTGTTGGTTTGATGGTAGTTTTGGGTTGTTTTCAGGCTATTTTTATGTGGTTTTTGGGGCAATTTTTGGGCATGATCACGAAACAGCACAAAAATATAATAAAATTTACAGGTAGAACATTTAAAAGCACAGTCTTTGAGTAAAAAATAAAACATAAATGGTGAGAGAAATGAAGTCAAAACCATCTTTATATTATATTGTTTATTCTATATTCTGACATTAGTCATTATTGTTTTGTATCCCAGACCCGTTAGAAAAGAAACACCTGAATTCAATGCGTCCACATACTTTTGTCCATTTGTGTATGAATTAGATAAGTTAGGTTTTTATACGGTTTTTAGGTGATTTTTCAGGTGATTTTCAGGTAATTTTCTGGTGATTTTTTGAGTGGTTTTTGGGTGATTTTTAGGTGTTTTCTGGGTGGTTTTAGGTTGTTTTCAGGTGATTTTTATGTGGATTTTTATGTGGTTTTGGTATTTTTTTGGTGCTTTTTGGGTTTGTTTTTGGGTGGTTTTTAGTTTTTATGTGGTTTTTGGGTGATTTTTTTGAATGGTTTTTAGGTGGTTTCAGGTGGTTTTAAGGTGAGTTTTGTGTGTTTTTTGGGTAATTTTTGGGCGTGATCATGAAACAGCACAACAAATATTTTAGAAATTTAGAGGTAAAACATTTAAAATCAGTCACTGAATAAAAAAACACAAATGTTGAGAGAAATGAAGTAAAAACCATCTTTACATTCTATTCTTTATTCCATATTCTGACATCAGTCATTATTGTTGTGTATCCCAGACCCCTGAATTCAACACGTCCACATACTTTTGTCCTTTTGTGTCTGAGTTATGCGGCTAACGTTACATATAATTATTTGTGCTATCTAAAGATAATGTGATGAGAGACTTAAACAGCTGAATTATCCTGTTTCTTTTATATATAATGACTATTTCAGGTACAACAGGGTGCATAAATATAACCTAAAACCAAACTGGGCAGTTCAGACTTGCAGAAATGACATTTTTGGATCATCTTTACTGTAATGAACACCCTCCAGGATGTGGGTTCCTTCTAGTATCATCAGTATTTGTGCATATTTGTGTTCCAGCAGATGTGATTTCAGTGTCAACAGGAGGATAAACAGGTCTGTTATGACAAAAGAACAAAACAAGCAGCGTAAAAACACAAATATGAAGTTACTGTGGTCGGGAAACCACCGTCAAATATGGCAGATTTGGAACTCAAATGACAGCCCGCTGCCAGTTCTGGATCATCTTTTGGATCAGGGAGGAATGAATCATGTTGATAGATGATAGATGCGGTGCAGCATGTGTGATATTTATTCCGATAAATAACTGCCTTTAGTTCGAACAAAATATGCACCAGGGCCCGAACAGTGAAAAAGGCTTCTGGAGCTGGATTTGGACTTCCATCTAAGACCACGAAAACCAGGAAATAGACAGGACCAACGGTGAAAAAGGCTTCTGGAGCTGAATTTGGACATACTTCCATCTAAGACCACAAAAACCAGAAAATAAACGGGACCAATGGTGAAAAAGGCTTCTGGAGCTGGATTTGTACTTCCATCTAAGACCATGAAAACCAGGAAATAGACAGGACCAACGGTGAAAAAGGCTTCTGGAGCTGGACTTGTACATACTTCTATCTAAGACCATGAAAACTAGGAAATAGACAGGACCAACTGTGAAAAATGCTTCTGGAGCTGGACTTGTACATACTTCCATTTAAGACCGTGAAAACCAGGAATTAGACAGGACCAACGGTGAAAAATGCTTCTGGAGCTGGATATTGTACATACTTCCATCTAAGACCATGAAAACCAGGAAATAGACAGGACCAATAATAAATAGAGTTTAACCTTCGATAAAGTCTGGAAACTGTAACGTGAAGTTTTTTAAGGTCAGATCCGACGATAACAACAGTTTCAACAATATGTTCAAAGTCGTTCTAAATCAATGGGAAAAGGATAAATGTGGATATAGTTGTTTTTCTAATTGACTGAATCAGATTCTGCTTTGAGATGCTTTTCATGTGGTGGCCCAGAGGTGCAACTGCCCAAAAAATTATCCACTATAAGAAAAAAAAGAGAGCAGCCCAAAAAATTATCCAGTATAAGAAAAGAAAGAGAGCAGCCCAAAAAATTATCCAGTATAAGAAAAGAAAGAGAGCAGCCCAAAAAATTATCCACTATAAGACAAAAAGACAACAGCCCAAAAAATTGTCTGCTCTAAGAAAAAAAAGAGAACAGCCCAAAAAATTATCCACTATAAGAAAAAAAAAAAAAAAAAATCATCCACCTTTTCAGTTAAGGTGGCGCTGTTTACCCAACAGGTCTCTTGCTTTAAAATTAAGGCCACCACAAAAAATAAAAGCATAGACTGAACATTTTTAAGGCCTTAAGCTAATGTGGCTAATGCTAATAAGGTAACCCACTGGAAATGGAGGTCGGCGCGCTAAAAATAAAGTTATTTTAAAAATATATAGTGGATAATTTTTTGGGCTAATGGATAATTTTTTGGGGTGTGTCTTTTTTTCTTAGTGGAATAATTTTTTGGGGCTGTTGTCTTTTTTATAGTGGATCTTTTTTGGGGCCGTGTCTTTTTTTTCTTATAGTGGATAATTTTGGGGAGGCTGTGTCTTTTTTTTCTAGAGTGGATCATTTTTTGGGTGTTTATTTTTTTTTCTTATAGTGGATCATGTTTGGGGTGATGTTGTCTTTTTTCTTCTTTATAGTGGCTCATTTTTTGGGGGCTGTGTGTTTTTTTTAGAGTGGAATTATTTTTGGGCTGTTGTCTTTGTTGTCTTATAGTGGATCAGCGTTTTTTTGGGGGCTGTTGTCTTTTTTTAGGAGTGGATTATTTTTGGGCTCTGTGTCTTTTTTTTTTTTTTCTTACAGGGATCATTTGTTTGGGCTGTGTCTTTTTTTCTTACAGTTGGATACGTTTTTTTGGGCTGTTGCACCCTCTGGGCCCACCGTATTTTCAAGGAACATTGTCTGCAAACTTTTAGCACCTTTTAAATTATTGATAGTTTTTTTATATGTATGTTCTTAGTTTATTGATTTCTGTTTGGTTATAAAACTGAGATTTATTATGTGTTTGATGTATATTTTTAGTGTTGATATAAGGATGAAATGTCCATCTTGTGAACCACATTTTTAGAATAATCTACGACCTGAACTTCGTACTCTTTATCGCTGATATTAAACCACCACTCCCACCTTCTGCATCGGCACAGTTGAACTCGGCCTCATCCACGTGTACAGGTTCTGCTGTCCTGTTCACCCTCAGTGTTATTTCAGTTTATTTGTCATCCCATCGACACCTGCGACCACACACAAAGGTCGGCAGTCTATCATATCCTACTGTACCCCCCACTATCAAACACCACCACCAGTATTGACACAAGCAGTTGGGGGGGGGGAACACAGTTAGAATATTTGTATTTTCACCCAGTGTTGGTCCTGCAGACAGACACTGAAGAACCGATGAGAAAAAACCTATGTACCTATGTCCCTGGTACCTATGTTCCTTTGTGCCCAAGGATGTGCGCTTATGTTCCCTGGTACCTATGTTCCCCCATACCTATGTTCCCCTGGTACTTATGTTCCCTGTTACCTAAGTTCCCCCAGTTTCTATGTTCCCTTGTTCCTATGTTCCAAAGTACCTATGTTCTTTCTGTACCGACGCTCCCTGGTACCTATGTTCCCTGGTATGTATGTTCCCCCAGTATCTATGTTCCCTGGCACCCATGCTCCCCCAGTACCTATCTTCCCTGGTACCTCTGTTCCCCCAGTACCTATGTTCCACAGTGCCCAGGGCGATGTACTTATGTTCCCTGGTACCTATGAACATAGGTACCACAGAACATAGGTACCAGAGAACATAGGTACCAGGGAACGTAGATCTGATGACATTTCCATGGGCTCAGTTCTGTTTAGACTGACCCTGTACACATTCAGTCACTTCAGATCCAAACTCCTGCTCATATTTAGTGACTTCAGATCCACACTAATGCTCATATTTAGTGACTTCAGATCCAAACTCCTGCTCATATTCAGTCACTTCAGATCCAAACTCCTGCTCATATTCAGTCACTTCAGATCCACACTAATGCTCATATTTAGTGACTTCAGATCCAAACTCCTGCTCATATTTAGTCACTTCAGATCCAAACTCCTGCTCATATTCAGTCACTTCAGATCCAAGTCCTAGCTCATATTTAGTCACTTCAGATCCAACTCCTGCTCATATTTAGTCACTCAGATCCAAACTACTGCTCATATTAGTCACTTCAGATCCAAACTAATGCTCATATTAGTCATTAGATCCAAAGCTCCGCCATATTTAGTCACTTCAGATCCAAACTCCTGCTCATATTTAGTCACTTCAGATCCAAACTAATGCTCATATTCAGTCACTTCAGATCCAAATTCCTGCTCATATTTAGTCACTTCAGATCCAAACTCCTGCTCATATTCAGTCACTCCAGATCCAAACTCCTGCTCATATTCAGTCACTCCAGATCCAAACTCCTGCTCAGACGCTCAGTGGTGCTGATTGTGCAGGAACAGTGGTCATATCACAGGTCATGTCTGAGCGGTGGTGTTCCTCAGGGTTCTGCACACAGCTCCCTCCTGTTTGTCATTTTGTCTCCAAATGCATGTGGCACACAGGGAACAGACGTTAGCGCTCATGTCTTTGTTGCGTGTCCCTCGGCGCCCACCTGTCATCTTTGTTTTGCTCGTTGCCGGTCGGCGCTGACTCCATCTGTATATTTACTATTATTTTCTTTCCCGTCAGTCTCTGCTCCCAGTTCTACCTTGTCACTCCCTCCCTCCCTCCTTTCGTCCTCCTCGTTTCTCCACTTCCTTCCCCGCGGGTCTTTCCCCTTCACCTTGGCTCAACGCTCTGAAACAGTGATGATAATGAGGAGCACTTGTTGGTATTCCCGTGGCGCCTGCTCCTCCTCGGCTAAGCTACCGCACTCTACCTCGCTTCCTCTCTGACATTTACGTTTTCAGTTAGGTTCTCCTCTGACAAGCCCGACACCCCTCCACTTCCACTCGCATTCAAAATAACTTTATTTTTATATCGCTTTATTATTTCAGCCACCGTCGCTCTCCTTCCCCATCCCCAGTCAAGGTGTTTTTGGGCCTAAATTTAACCGAAATGCCAAAATACAACCTGCCACCTGCATTTCTAAGTTCTTTCATGCTAATAGTAGCTAGCAAGCTAACAGCAGTACACAATATATACAATATATACGCACTACTCACCTGTACTTCCTGTAATGTCTTGGATCTAAGATAATTAATATAAATGTGTTACATTTTAAAAAAATACAAGATTTTTTTTTCAAAATCCAATTAGATTTTTTTTTTAGTCAAAATAGCTAACTTTAGCTAGTAAGATAACTGTGTTTAATTGTGGCTTCAAAGCAAATTGCAATTTGACTACCTAATCTGTGCCAAAATCCTGATTTGTTCTACTCGTGTAAGAATATTACTTCCTGTCACAGACTGATCTCATGAAATGACGTTCTATGTGATGTCAGTTTATTGCATACGTACGCATTTTCATCCTTTCGCGTATTATTTAACACCAGTTGATGGTGTGTCAATGTGCTAGCCACTAATTGCGCTAACCCGAAACCTAACCCCTAACCCTAACCGCACTAGTCGTTAATTGCGCAAACCGGTAACCCCTAACCCTAACCACACTAGACGCTAATCACGCTAATCGCTAACCTTAAACTAAACCCCTAACCCTATTAGCCGCTAATCGTGCTAACCGCTAACCCTAAACCTAACCCTAACCGCACTAGCTGGTAATCACGCTAATTGCTAACCCTAAACCTAACCCTAAACCTCAACCTAAACCTAGCACTAACCACTAATCTCCCTCACTGCTAATCGCACTAATGGCATGTTATTTTACACGGTGTACATATATGCGCTGAAAGCTTATAATGCGTACAAATAACATGACAATTAAAAGTGGCGTGTTATCTGTACGGAGTTCATGATATCACGTTGCCCATCACCTGCATTTCCAAGGAACTGAATGGCTAACAGTAGCTAACAAGCTAGCAGCAGAACACAACCCAGTATATACCCACTACTCGCCCATATTTCACAGTCTAACATATCAATGTCGTGGAAGTAAGACTATTAATATAAGCATGTTACATTACAAAATACCAGATTATTTTTTTCAAATTCAAATTACATTATTTTTCAGTCAAAATAGCTAATGTTAGCTAGCAAGATAACTGAGGCTAATTGTAGCTAGAAAGCTAACAGCAGTTTCACTACCTAATCTGTGCCAAAATCCTGATTTGGTCTACTCGTGTGAGAATATTACTTCCTCTCACCTGCATTTCCAATGAGTTGAATGGCTAACAGTAGCTAGCTAGCTAACAGCATCATTGAAACCCAACTTTGTGAGAATTTAAATAATATTTTACATAAATAACTCGAGGAAGTAGAACAAATAAATATCAACATTTTGGCAGTTCTGAAACATAAGAAGAAAAAAATAATAAAATAAATTTATCAAAACATTTAAATTAGCTAATGTTAGCGTACAAGTAAACAATAGCTAGAGGTGACAGTTCAACTGTTTCAGTAAGAACACATGTACGGTCAGTAGAAGATATTGTAAAAAAAAACAAACAAACAAACAAAGAAAACAAACAGAAGATACGAGAATTAAGGAAACATTTGTAGCTGCAGCTCTAATTTATTTATTTAATAATTATTTTATTTTTGTGTTTATATTTTCATTTTTCACTCATTTGTTTGTTTTGTTGTTTTACCTGTTCTTTCTCTGCTTTTGTCGTATGTTGCTGTGAAATTTCTTATTACTTTAACAGTGGTACTTTATCTGTTTTTTGTATTATCATTATGCTTTGCCTTATCTTTATTATGGCAGATGTAGATTTGACCAGTTGATCCGTTAAAGGCAGAAAACTGGAGAATCTAGAAAAAAAAAACAACACATTTTTATACTTTTTTTTTTTTATTATTAATCTATTTATTTCTTCCAGTGCAGGTGATGCTGGCACTTAAGCATCATCTCCTGCTGAGACACATTTTCGATGGCACGTCTTCAACTAAATGTCTCTTACTTTTCGCACCAGTCGCAGTAAATACGACCACGAGCTCCCTGTTGATTTTCCATTTGGCAGTATGTGTGTTTTTTTCTTTTTTTTGTTGCTCTACATTTTCCTCTCTTTACATATTGTTGTGTTGCGGTTGAAAGTGTAAATGTTTGTTCTGAGGCTTTGGCACCGGTCAGTCCTCTTCCACGGTCAGTTTAAAGCTGCAGAACTGTTTCCTCAGGAGTTCTGTAATCTACTCCGGGTCCCGCCGCGCTCGTCGTCCACTCCCTCCGTTTCTTCTCGTTTTATCTGGCGGTGGGAGTCGGTGCATGTGAGCTTTTCTCACCATCGTATCATGTCCTTCTCCTCGTCCTCCTGCCGACACACTGAGTGGAGGAGCTGGGGAAGTGAAGAAGACTGAGAAGGACCGAGAAAGGAGGGGCAAAGTTAAACAAACCGCTATAAAAATAATGGAAAAACTCTAAGCCAAAATAATACAAATCTGTACAAAAATAAAAGAAAAATTTGGGAACAAACTTAAAAAAAGATATTTAAAAAATAATTGAAAAAAGTTAAATTACCAATTAGTGACAGAACTATAGGCTTTTAATAGATAAGTTAAGTTATGCCTGTATTAGCCCCACAAGGGGAAATTCCATAGGTATGTATCGTATATGATACAAGGGTCATTGAAGGGTTAACGTAGACAGATTAGCATTAGCATGGTTCCCCTCAGGTTCATGTGTTAAACTGACCCTGGGTGGGGGTGGGAACATTGGAGTGGGGGGGGGGGGGGGGGGGCACTGGGTCGAGCCTACTATTAAGATTCAGCTCATCCAGGCTGGTCCAATGGTTCAATGGGGTGTGAATAACCCCCCCCCCCCCCCAGCGGTGATAAATGACCCCCATCACTGCCCATGTCCTTCCATTACAACCTGGGTATTAATTACACCAATTGGTATTGCACTGTCATCAATATCCATCTGCAGTCTGCACTCGGGGGGGGGGGGGGGTACAACACTTGAATGCATCAGTCCAAACAGGCAGTAAAGCTTTCACAAACAAACAACAACATGGGAAAATAATGTCATTCTTCAGGCCGACTTTTAGAATAAAGTGTACTGTGGCTGTTGAGGAAAGTTCAGTGTAATTTAGTGAGTCATTAAAAAAAACACACAAACCAAAGCCCAGGCGTGGTGTGGTTCAGCAGGGTGTCAGTGTGTGATTACAGGTTTGGAACAGCTGTCTAGACCGGGTTTAGTGTCTTCTTTTCTTTTTTTGGGTTTAGTGTCTTAGATGATCTTCTACTGGATGAACGGTGTCATCACACACCCACGGAGTTTGGACGAGTGTGGAAACAGGCAGCGATTAAGGTGGAAACTGGAAAAAAAGTGTAAAAACACAGACGGGGATGGAGCTGTGGACGTCCACGAGACCAGAGGACAGAAAATACAGGAGTTAAAGTACAAAAAAATACCCAAAAAGCACTGGAACTACCTAATGAAGCACAAAATATGAATGGAGGTTTTTTTTCCACTTCATTGTAGTTCATTTTTGCTGATTTTTTTCACATTTATTTTTTTGTAATTTTTTTCCTAATTGATCTTGTTCATTTTTTATATGTACAGGGTGGGGAAGAAAAATGTACAATATTTTGAGGCAGGGATTGAAAGACAGTGTATGACCAATTAGTTTATTGAAAGTCATGAGAATTCATTTGCCACAAGAAAATGTCCATAATAGAAAATGTTTTGATTCTATGTGTCCTCCTTCTTTCTCAATAACTGCCTTCACACGCTTCCTGAAACTTGTGCAAGTGTTCCTCAAATATTGGGGTGACAACTTCTCCCATTCTTCTTTAATAGTATCTTCCAGACTTTCTGGTAATAGTTTTGCTCATAGTCATTCTCTTCTTTCCATTATAAACAGTCTTTATGGACACTCCAACTATTTTTGAAATCTCCTTTGGTGTGACGAGTGCATTCAGCAAATCACACACTCTTTGACGTTTGCTTTCCTGATTACTCATATGGGCAAAAGTTTCTGAAAAGGTATGGATAATAGTGTTAGGTATGATTATGACATCAATATATGTTTGGGTTCAAAACAACTGACGTAGTGCCTGCTGAGAAAAAACAACTAAATGTTCAGTGTACATTTTGCTTCCCCACCCTGTATATATATATATATATATATATATATATATATATATATATGAAATCCAAGTGTGTCCTTCCACTGTCGTTGATCCAACTCCATGGGTTTTACTGGTGAATCAATGTTGTAGAAGATGACGGTGTTTCCACGGTAACTACAGAGCCTCTGAACGTCCAAATATGGTCATATCTGATGACCATGAAAAGATGAAGAACTGTATTTTACACCAATTATTTCCATAGATTTCTTCAATTTTTTTCAGTTTGTGGCTTATTTTGTTCTTTTTTTTTTTTTTGTATTTTTTTTTTTAATTCTTTGGGGTTTTTTTCCAACATTTTCTTGCCTATTTTATCATTTTTTTCTTCAATTTTATTCAGTTTGTGACTTATTTTGTTAGTATTACTTATTATTTTGTTGATTTATTGTTAATTTATATTCCTTTTATTCATTACTTTAGCTGTTTTTGTTCATTCTGTTGCTTTTTTTTTTTTTTTTTTTTAACTTTATTTGACTCCTTTTTTCCCACATTATTTATCATTTTATAATTTTTTTCCTTCATTTGTGTTCATTTTCTCCACTGTCGTTGATCCAACTCCATGGGTTTTACTGGTGAATCAATGTTGTAGAAGATGACGGTGTTTCCACGGTAACTACGGAGCCTCTGAATGTCCAAATATGGTCATATCTGATGACCATGAAAAGATGAAGAACTGTATTTTACTCCAGTTCTTTCCATGTATTGGTAGTTTTAGTGGATCAGCAGGTGTTAAACAGTTTAGATCAGTAGATAGTTTTGGTCGTCAGTGGATGTTTGGCTCTTTAAGTGTTAATGTTAAAGTTTAGTCTGTGATACAAACCCTGACCTATAATCTCACATTTCCTTGGCACCGGGTTTTGATGCTGTGAAAATAAACCAAACACAACCTGGAGGCGTTGCACCACACCGCCTCGACAGCCATTTGACCTCATGTGTTTTATGGAAAAACAAAGAGCACAAAGTCACCAACTTTATCACAACAGGACGTCCACAGGTCCAAACACAGCAGCTTTAAGAGCCTTCACTTAGGTTAAAAATGACACTGAAGACAGGAACAGTCAGCGGAGTCAAAGTCATTTTACTTTAGATCACACCAGTCAAATAAAAACATAATAACCTATAAATATTAATAACTCCAAATTTATCTTATATTTTTGTTTCAGTGTGAAAAAAGTCAACTTAATTATGAAAATGTTCACTTTTACAGACTATCCTTTCACAAAAAAGGGAATAATCAAATCAACATTCAATCAATATTTTATAAGTTTTTTTTTTTTTTTTTTAATCCATTTTCTTGCCTATTTCTTTTCTTCCTTCAATTTTGTTCAGTTTGTGGCTTGTTTTGTTCATGTTACTTATTAATTTGTTGGTTTATTATTAATTTTTGTTAATTTCATCTGTTAGTTATATAAATAAATAAATAAATCTTGATAAGTGTAATTTTCTTTCTGCACTGGCAGACAATTTACTTAAAATGAGACATTTTAACCCAGTAATGACTTTAATTTTCTAATATCTGTACAGGCCTTTTTTTGCTGAACATCAGTATAAACAGATTAAAACCATTAAAACTGTTTTATTAATAATTAGTTTAGCTCTGGGTTGGTGTCTATCTACTTCTAGACCTTTTCAACATCACTTTAAATGACATTTAGGACCAAACGTGATGCAATTACAACACACAAACATGCAATAAAATATAAAAAGTCAATGAAAATAATTGGTGCAGAATGTGTGTATTAATGTGCATTCTCCCATATTTCCATAAAGTATCTACCACAACAGTTTAACAGTGCATCATGTGTGTGTAAAGTTACACTTTTAATGAGAAACCCGTTCAGTTTGTCAGCCTCTATAAGAAAACCATACTGAACTTTAAGATGAGGTAATCCATCGCAATGAGCCTAAAGCCTGTGATTATTTATTTCTTAAAAAAAAAAAAAATGTCCCAGCGATCAATCAAAACACATCAGAGGACACAAACAGTAATAAATCAGCAGGAAAATATTCACTTTAAGACATGACGGTGTTGGGAGGATTTCTAATCAGCAGCTGCACCGCTGTTCGAAGCTGCAGGTGACGGAGCCTCTGGTATTATTACCTTAATAAATGTGTGGAAAACGCACAAAATCAAATAAAAGTTCAATTGAAAAAGATGTCAGATGGGCAGAATGTGAAACACTTATTTACAGTGAATCTCAACTGGGGGGTCATGACCCAAAAGGGGGTTTCAAACTGAGAAGGGGCAGGATTAAATAAGTTCTACTTCCTCCCACTCTTTTTGAATGTGCAAATGAAGTCATGCATATGGATAATTTTTTTTTCCATGACTTTTTACTACCTGTTTTATTTCTAAGAACAAAGAAAGAATACTTTGTCTTGTTGCATATTCGAAATAAACTAAACTAAAAAACAAACAAACAAAAAAACAGTTTTCAGTGGGTTGTGGTATTTTCCTTTTTTTATTGTAGTTGAGCCCCGCCCATTCCCACTCCCCAGCAGTGGGGGGCGGTAATGCGCTTTAATGCTAATTAACACCAAACATTTCAAAGCATAAAAGAAGACCCAAAAGTTTATATTTAAATCATGATGAAACTCCTGGTTTTACCGACATTAAGGACAAAAACCTGAGTGTGTTTAATGTTTGAATAAGTGACTGAATGAAATTTTAATTTTCAACTGAGTTCACATTTTAGTTTTGGTTAAAACTGACTTAGTTTAAAGGGAATATTTCCATATTTAACATCGCCACCTGCTGGTCAGTTTGGTTTAGCATTAAACTTGTCTTCTCTCTCTCTCTCTCTCTCTCTCTCTATATATATATATATATATATATATATATATATATATATGTGTGTGTGTGTGTGTGTGTGTGTGTATGTATGTATGTATGTATATATGTATGTGTATATATATATATATATATATATATATATATATATATATATATATATATATATGTGTGTGTGTGTGTGTGTGTGTGTGTGTGTGTGTCTGACAGTCACATCCGGCTCATTGTCCCTTAGATGAGACTTTAAAGTCAGGATGACGGGGCTTTTTTAGTTGTCGGCCCTAAACTTTGGAACGCTGTCCTGCCTCACATTAAAACAGTCCCCTCTGTTGGTGTTTTTAAGTCTCAGTTAAAAACACACTTTTATTTACAGACTTTTGACCGGGTATTAGAACTGTGTGGTCCTCTGACTGTCTTTTATTCTATATATTTATTATATTGTTGATTGTATGCCTATGAACAGATTTTTAATAGGTTAATTTGTTTATTTTTTAATTTTATGTATGCTAGGTTGTACTCTGAGCAGTACTTTAAATACTTTGTGTTGGTACAATGATCGAGCTATACAAATAAAAGCGGTACGGTACGGTATAGTATAGTATGGTATAGTATGGAATGCTACGGTATAGTATAGTATAGTACAGTATAGTATAGTACAGTACAGTATAGTATAGTACAGTATAGTATAGAATGCTATGGTGTAGTATAGCATAGCATAGTATAGTATAGTATGGAATGCTGTAGTACAGTACAGTATAGTATAATATAGTATAGAATGCTATGGTATAGTATAGTATAGCATAGCATAGAATGGTATGGTATAGTATAGTATGGTATAGTATAGTACAGTGTAGTATAGAATGCTATGGTGTAGTATAGCATAGTGTAGTATAGTATGGAATGTTATAGTATAGTATAGTATAGTATAGTATAGTATAGTATAGTATAGTATAGAATGCTATAGAATGCTATAGAATGCTATAGTATAGTATAGTATAGTATAGTATAGTATAGTATGGAATGCTATTGTATAGTATAGTATGTTATGGTATAGTATAGTATAGAATGCTATAGTATAGTACAGTGTAGTATAGTATAGTACAGTACAGTATAGTATAGTACAGTATAGTATAGAATGCTATGGTGTAGTATAGCATAGCATAGTATGGTATGGAATGCTATAGTACAGTACAGTACAGTATAGTATAATATAGTATAGAATGCTATGGTATAGTATAGTATTGCATAGCATAGAATGGTATGGTATAGTATGGTATAGTATAGTATAGTATAGTACAGTATAGTATAGAATGCTATGGTGTAGTATAGCATAGTGTAGTATAGTATAGTATTGTATGGAATGCTATAGTTAGTGTAGTATAGTATAGAATGCTATAGTATAGTATAGTATAGTATAGTATAGTATAGTATGGAATGCTATAGTATAGTATAGTGTAGTATGGAATGCTATAGTATAGTATAGTATGTTATGGTATAGTATAGTGTAATATAGTATAGTATAGAATGGTATAGTATAGTATAGTGTAGTATGGAATGCTATAGTATAGTATAGTATAGTATAGTAGTCTGGTATGTTGTGGTAATTCTCTGCAGGATTTTATTTTTGCGTTTTCATTTTCTGCACAAAGGTTTGAAAATCACACCTCGTAAAAGAACTTCTTTTACTGGATGAAGAGTCCACCCAAATGAAAGCGCTGTGAACCTCTGCTAAAGCTGTTTGTGTTGGTGTCTGTCACAGTCCACTTCAGTATTAGTTCATGTCTCCTTGTGTCCGTCCGTAAACAGCCCATACTGTCGGACGGCGTCGGCCTCCTCCTTCACCATATGTTCGTCAAAGTTCGCAGTCACTCCTTCCCGTCCTGAACGGTCCGAAGTCGACGGGTCCGTCTCGATCTGCTCATTAAGGCGGGACGACAGCGGCCGTACAGTAACGCTTTGAGGGATGATGAGAACAAAGGTGCAGGTTAAGTGACGGTCCAGATGGTCGGAGGTTTGAGCCAAAGTCACTTTAGTCGTCGCACTCGTTCACCTTCTCTTCTTTTCTTTTTCTTCTTACTGTACTGCAGCTGCTGAATGGACAAATAACAGCCTCGGAAACTCCTGCACGAGTTTCAGCTCCTCAGTGGGAAGTTCATGAACAGACTTTTATCAGAGTTCGGACTTTTTTATAATGAAACATCGTCTCTAAAGCAAGGTTCTAAAAGTCTGGGATTTTTCATTATAGTTTAGTTTTATTTAGTTTTGACTTTTTTTTTTCTGTAATTCAGTTCATTTTAATTAGTTTTTAGAGCAGGTTTGCTAGTTTTTATTAGTTTTTGTTTTTTTCTAAATGCTTAGTTTTAGTTTAGTTTTAGTATTAATTTTAGTTTTGTCGTCTCTTTTCTCTTCTTCTCTGTGCTCCTATTCAAATCAATCCCAGACAGGACTCTGCTGCTTTAGTCTCCATGTTTCCAGGTAGAGTGGGGACCAGAAGACGACTCGAAACCACAAGTGAACACAAGTGACGGACCTTTAAATATCATATGGTACCACTAGCTAAAATTGCTTGAGGGAAATAAATCGATTTCATATCAATCCAATGTTGACAAAGACAAAAACGAAGGGAATCTTATCTATAATTTTTATACGTTTGTTAGTTTTGTAAACACACAATACAGTTTCAGTTAGTTATACTTTTTTTCTTTTAATTATAGTTTTTATTTATTTCAGTTAATGAAAAAATTTTTTCAATTCTAGTTTTCATTTCGTTACTTTTTAACAACAATAACCTTGATTCCTTAACACAGGTAAAGTTTGCTGGGGCTGATGAAGTCGTTCATTATTTGTCTTTTCAAGCACAACAGACAAATCTAACCGGAGTGAGAAAATGAAATGTCCGCATGTTACTGTTTTGCATAAGCGCTGAATCCAACCCATACCCACACTGAAACTCAATTATCGGGAACACAAACCAAAAAAACTGAAACTGGCTTTGACCTCTGCCTTTCTACAGTGTGCATATGAACTAATAATGCACCATTTACACTATAGTAACAAAAACCAATTGTTTTTTGATCAGGTCCAGGCTGCTTTCACACCTCAAATAAACTGCGAACTGCACCGAGACCACCTTCAGCTGGGTCTTGGTTTGCTTGTTTGGTCTGTAACAGAGTTCGGTGGTTTTTATTCACACCAGCCCAAAAGGTCAGAACCAAGGGAGCAAACAAACTGTGGTCCGTTTGAAACGAACCAAACAAGGCAGGTGTCAACACACCCTAAACCACTGGTTCTGTACTGGTCTGGCTTCAGGACCCGCTACCACCCCCTCAACGACGACCCAAACCAATACAAGTGCAACTTCTTCAGCCCAGATTTGTGGTTTGAGGTTAATTTTGTCCGATCTCCAAGGGCCTGGTTTTCATAAAGTTAAAATATTGACCCTTTGCAATGTCACAGTTATCACGTGACTAGGGGTGCAACGCCACGGTGGACAGCAACTCCTGGAAACAACTGAAAAAATGGACCTCGTCACCATTCCAACAGATCCTACAAGTGCATATCTCTCCTATCACTGTCCTCATTCATATTTTAAGACATTACTAATTAAATCCAGCTCCAAAAAAAAAAAAGCCAACAGACAGACTGGAAGCGCAGAGCCGTTGCCATGGAAAACATCCATACGGTGTCAGTGTGAGTTCCAGCAGCGTTTGTCCTGCAGACTGTGGCCTGAACCAGGCTGTAGAAAACCACAGGTCCAGTTCTATAGACCGTCATGAACACAGAGGTCAGATTATTTTATCAATATTCATTTCCATATGCCCTTTTCTGCATGACTTAGCACCAGGCTGTGGTCTGAACAAACCCACTATCACTACAACACAACTAAAAGGAGAACACACTCTTATTACACCACATTTGAAATGAAATATCCTCTAGTATATGCTTTTTACATGTGCGTGAAGCAAACAAAACTACATCAGTTCATCCGTAGCATTCTTTTTTTTTTTTTTAAACTTAATTTTTATTAGGTTTTGCTCACACAAATATACAAGATATTTTACATACATTAACAAATGGAATCGAACAAACATCCCCGTATGGCACACATGAAAAAAACAACAAAAATCTATGTCTGCAGTAGATGTTGATTACAGTTAATCTGCTTATTGCATTAAAAGCTTAATCATGGGACTCCATCTCTTTTTAAGTACATGTGTAATTTGTTCTATCTGATAGATTTCCTTCACTTTCTCAATCCAAATGTTGTATGTGGGAGGTTCAGGTTTCAACCACTTGATAGTGATGCATTTAATGGCTGCTGTGAGTAAAATTCACAAGAGGTATTTTCAGTTATTTCCCTCTAAACTTCCTGGGATTACACCTAAAATAGCAAACTTCAAATCTTTATCCACACCATTCTTTTTCCTTTATTTAAAGATTTCTGGGGTCCACTCCAAATATTAAAGTATTAAAATTTTCACATTTACAAAGTATACAGACAGATAAAAAGACCTAGTTACATCATCTCTTTTCTCTTTTAACTCATCTATCTATCTATCTATCTATCTATCTATCTATCTATCTATCTATCTATCTATCTATCTATCTATCTATCTATCTATAGTATATATGTACATATTAACCTGCTATAAGGACATTTATTGGAGCATTTTAATTTCATATACGTTGCTATAACCCTTATCCCGCATATACCCCCACAGTCCATGCTAACTAAATACACTGGTTAAAAAAATAAAATAAAAAAAGCATATATATTTTTAATAATTTTTTCTAAATATATAAATGTCATAGTTCTATCCCTTATTAATTGTAATTGACATACATTAATTTTTCATGGATGGAAGTGGAACTACAACACTTTTATATGATACAATTATAATTCTACTAGAATCTAAAGATGGATGGATGAATGGATGGACAAAAGAATAGATAGATGGATGGATGGATGGATGGATGGATAGATGGATGGATGGATGGATGGATGGATGGATGGTAGATGCACGTAATTATACAATAAAATGCTGTTTGACATTAATCTGTGTCTCATCAGATCAAAGTATAAATACAAACAAAACAGACTTAAAGTATATAAATATAAATCTATAAACAGTCCAGTTCCAGTAGGGTCTTATATATAGAACAGGTCTGATTAAAGTATATAACTATATAACCAGTCCAGTTCCAGTAGGGTCTTATATATAGAAGAGGTCTGATTAAAGTATATAAATATAAATACATAAACAGTCCAGTTACAGTAAGATCTTATATATAGAACAGGTCTGATTAAAGTATATAAATCTATAAACAATCCAGTTCCAGTAGGGTCTTATATATATAGAAGAGGTCTGATTAAAGTATATAAATATAAATCTATAAACGCTCCAGTTACAGTAAGATCTTATATATAGAAGAGGTCTGATTAAAGTATATAAATATAAATCTATAAACGCTCCAGTTACAGTAAGATCTTATATATAGAAGAGGTCTGATTAAAGTATATAAATATAAATCTATAAACGCTCCAGTTACAGTAAGATCTTATATATAGAACAGGTCTGATTAAAGTATATAACTATATAAACAGTCCAGTTCCAGTAGAGTCTTATATATAGAACAGGTCTGATTAAAGTATACAAATATAAATCTATAAACAGTCCAGTTACAGTCGGGTCTTATATATAGAACAGGTCTGATTAAAGTATATAACTATATAACCAGTCCAGTTCCAGTAGAGTTTTATATATAGAACAGGTCTGATTAAAGTATACAAATATAAATCTATAACCAGTCCAGTTCCAGTAGAGTCTTATATATAGAACAGGTCTGATTAAAGTATACAAATATAAATCTATAAACAGTCCAGTTACAGTAGGGTCTTATATATAGAACAGGTCTGATTAAAGTATATAAATATAAATCTATAAACAGTCCAGTTCCAGTAGAGTCTTATATATAGAACAGGTCTGATTAAAGTATATAACTATATAAACAGTCCAGTTCCAGTAGAGTTTTATATATAGAACAGGTCTGATTAAAGTATACAAATATAAATCTATAAACAGTCCAGTTCCAGTAGGGTCTTGTATATAGAACAGGTCTGATTAAAGTATATAACTATATAACCAGTCCAGTTCCAGTAGGGTCTTGTATATAGAACAGGTCTGATTAAAGTATACAAATATAAATCTATAACCAGTCCAGTTCCAGTAGAGTCTTATATATAGAACAGGTCTGATTAAAGTATACAAATATAAATCTATAACCAGTCCAGTTCCAGTAGAGTCTTATATATAGAACAGGTCTGATTAAAGTATACAAATATAAATCTATAAACAGTCCAGTTCCAGTAGGGTCTTGTATATAGAACAGGTCTGATTAAAGTATATAACTATATAACCAGTCCAGTTCCAGTAGAGTCTTATATATAGAACAGGTCTGATTAAAGTATATAACTATATAACCAGTCCAGTTCCAGTAGGGTCTTGTATATAGAACAGGTCTGACAGGGTTTCGTGGTTCTGTTGGACCTCTGCTGGGCCTGGACCAAAGTCATGCTAGCTGAAGTGTGTGTGACCTCCATGGTCCGTCCAACACACCATTAGTCCACATTTAGAGCTGACACAAACGCTCACTGCAGCACACGCTCAACTAACCACTAATCAGCTTTAACGAGGCTCGGACTTATGAGTCGTCAAGTCAACGCGGAGGCAAACACGATCCTCTGGCATCGTCACATTTCATCGTAGGGAAGCGTTAACTTCAGCAAACTTCGGAGGCACAAAATAAAGTCGTCGAGTCCAAACGACAGCGGTTCCAACAGGGTTTAAGCACCGACCGAGCTGTAGTTTAATTAAAAAACCGCACACGCCAAATTAATCAACAACGATCGCTGTGTATTTTATGAAGCCTGTCAAGCAGTTAGCATGTTTGCGGAGCGTCGGAACGCTCCAACATGGCAACGACAAGTCCAAACAAAACATTTGGATGAGCTCCTAAAGCGCCTCCTGCCAGATCTGCAACATTTCTGCTCCACATCGAAGGGAAAAAGGAGAAGACGTAGAAAAAGAAGAGAAAGAAAAAAAGAGAATTAACTGGAATGGTAATTAGCGTTAGCATCGTAGCATAATGACCTAAGGCAGACACATGGACAAAAGTATGTCGACAAAAGTATGTGGACACATTGAATTCAGGTGTTTCTTTTCTAACAGGGGTCTGGGATACAAAACAATAACTAATGTCAGAATGTAGTTTATATTATGGGATACATATCATATTGATCATTAATACTGATGTTTCTAGTGGACATGCTACACCTGTAGACATGATGTGTCCCAATATTTATGTCCAGATAGTTTTGTTTTTGTTTGTATTTTGTTCAATTTGTTGATTAATTTAGTCCTTTTTGTTCATTTTGTTGATTATTTTGGTCCTTTTTGTTCATTTTGTTGATTATTTTGGTCCTTTTTGTTCATTTTGTTGATTATTTTCTTCATTTTTGTTCAATTTGTTGATTGTTTTGTTCATTTTTGCTAATTTTGTTGATTACCGTAATTTCAGATCTATTTTCCACACACTGAACCCGTGGCTCAAAAATGATGCAGCTAATTTATTTTTTCTGGGCTAAGAATCGATCTGGCTGTCAAAGAAGGAGATTGCGCTGCTGCACATGAGCTGGGCATCAATGAATCGATGGTGAGACGGTGGAGACGGGGTGGGTGTGGCTTATACTCAGGTGTGGCCGATAGTCCGGAAAGTACGGTATTTGGTTCAATTTATTGATTATTTTGGTAGGTTTTTTTTTTATTTATTTTGTTGATTCTTTTGTTCATATATATACATTTTTTTAAAGGTGTCATGCTTGTTTTTTGTTCAGGTTCCACATTCAGCCCAATTGTGATCCCAAGTAAAATAATAGCATAATAACCTATAAATAATGACTCCAAATTTAAATCAAAATTTCATTGTAAAAAGTCGGTATGGGATCGATATCGTCAAAAATCATCCTAAAAAAAATCGGATTGCAGCAAAAAAATCCAGATTGGGAAATCATTAGTATCCGTTGGTGCCATTGGTTGGTAGGTCGGTTTACTTTCAAACTGTTAAAATGTGCAGTTCTGCATTGGCCCGGGTTCTCCAAAAACACTTCTATCCTCCCCCTGTTTCATGGATCTGCTCCAAAATAAACAACGTACCACTTTTTTTTTTATCGACAACAGTCTTATGCAGACTGTCTGGTGTTTTTTCTGACTTTTCAAAGCCGTTTCTGATCGTTTTAGTCGAACTCGTGTCGGACAGAGTCTTTGTGAGCTCCGCAGCGTTGGATGGTTGTAGATGGAGCCGTCATTCTGATTCTCAACATGACCTTTACTTGGAAAAGCAAAAAAAACAAAAAAAAACACCCACAAACAAGTCGACTTCTGTTTCATAGTCAGCACAACACAGCTCAACTTTGGCTCCTCCTGCCCCACAGAGGTCACTTATTAGGCCCGTGGACAGAAATATCTCTTTTTTTTCTGAAGTAGCTGTGGATGGTTTTGTCTTCCAAACTATTTATGAGATCTCATTATTTTCATTCCCTATCCTGTCGCTTAGAATTAGGTTTTCTTCCATTCGCTGCACACAGGAATAGCTTCAGTCTCCATAGGAAGCCAGGGTTCTTCTGAAAGAGACGCATTTCAATAACAAAGGGGGTATATCACTAAAGGATTGGCGGTTTAGTACCGTAAAATATCATTGATTTTTGCTCAAATGCTTCAATCTTTTTTTACTTCGGTGGAAAGTAGTCGTCTGGAAATCAACATAAAATGGGCCTCTTATTACAAGCGGGATGGCGGGATGGGTCTGTTTTTTTTGGTTGTTTTTTTTTTTTTTAGTCCCTCCCTCATAATATCGCAAAATGAAATTACAAACCGTTGTGTAAAAAATGGAAATGCACAGCGGTTAATTCATGCATGAAAGCATTGTTGGTGCCGCTGAAAAAAATTCCACTGATTCCAGACGCCAGAATCCACCATGGTATTATTCATTAAGACAAGTGAAACGTTGGGAGTCTGCAAGTGTATCTCAAAACAGGGCCGACCATATGTTTAGTGTCAATATGACTTCACGGTTGCCCATGTGGAAAATAGCTCCGGGGCCACAGAATGCACACTTGTGCAGTCGCTGTGTTTAGATAAATAATCTTGAACTGTGAAATGTGAAATAGGAAACGAGAGCCATGTCTAAAAATAATTTCCATCTAGCTCTGTTTTTTGTTTTTTTTTTTTAATTATGACAGTGAAGGAAGTAAATGGTTGATTATGAAGAACTCAGGTCTGTTTTTGGATGGGTGGGGGGTGGGGGGGGGGTCGTCTGATTGTTTCCAATGCCCTTGGTGATTCTCCAAGGACTGGCCTGGCATGAAATTGGCAGAAGCAGGGACCGAAGCGAGGAGAAGAAGAAGAAGAAAGCAAGAAAATAATGTGCAAGCGAGAACAGATATAACTGTGGGTAAAATGTCCGAGAGTAAAGGAATGGTGTGCAAGAGAGCTGAAATGATGAAAAGAACCCCTGAAAAAAAAAAAAAAAAAAGGAGAGGAGAGGAGAGGAGAGGAGGATAATTTGAGGTCTGCTGGGTTTCCTCCCAGCCATATACACTCCAGAAAACTTCTGCGGTAGAAAAAAAAAAAAAAAAAACTCCCCCAAGTTCAACACTGATGACCGAGAGCCTTTAAGCGAGAGTCAGACACGCCGAGGCTTCTCATCATTTGGAGAGGACGAAAGCAAACATATCAGAAAACACTGGGTGGAAAAGATGATGCAGGCGCACTTTGAGGATTAACCCTTTAACCCCCCCGAACATATCTGAGGCGCCTGTTCGTCAAGAAGAGGTTTAGGATGTTGAACATTAACAGGGAAGTGGAACACACGGAGCAAAGATCTGAATTTGGGCCCAGTAGTTTGAGTTTGTTTGTTTTTAAAATAAGACACAAACTGAACAAAATTGAAGAAAATATTTAAAAAATTAAAGACAAAATGTAGGAACAAAATAAACATCTACAAAACATTTACAAAATAATAACATGAAAAAATATGCCAAAAAAAAAAAAAAAAAAAAGCTACAAGGATCTGAATTTGGGCCCAGTAGTTTGAGTTTGTTTTTTCTAAATCAGTCCAGCTGCTTTTTGACACCTGGTTGAACTTTATAAAGCAGTTACATGATAAAATAAAATAAAATAAAATGAACAAAAACAGCCAAAGTGATCAATGAAATGAACAAAAAATGAATAAGAAACCAACAAAATAATAAGTAACATGAACAAAATAAGCCACAAACTGAACAAAAATGAAGTAAATATGAAAAACTAAAAGACAATATGTACGAAAATAAACAAAATAAAAATAAATATAATCAAATATTTACAAAATAATAAATAACATGAAAAAATTTTGAAAGAAAAAAAAAAAAAACTATAATGAAGCAAAAAAAACAAAACCCACTAGTATTTGAATTTGGTCCCAGTAGTTTCAGTTTTGTCTCTTTTTTTCTAAGTCCGTCCAGCTGCTTTTTGACTCCTGTTTAACTCCATAAAACAGTTACATGGTCAAAACTCAGTAAAAACACAGTAAAAATAAAATAAAATACAGGAAAATCACAGCAAACAACAGGAATGGACAAAAAAAAGAACATAAATGGCCTTACAAGGTTTCCATCCGACAACACTATGTTTTCTTTTAATATATACGTTATATTCTCCCTTTAATTCCAGATGTTCGTTCATTCCACACACTGTTACATCCTTCCTTGTTTATCGTCGTTCTTTACCAACAGTACTTTTACGCTGGTGTCTCTTGAATAAACCTGATTGGTCCTTTGGTGATTGTTCCGTCTGAGAGCTCATCATGAGGATAATGATCACCGATCAATACCCCAGACCTTTCCAGCTCCATGTACCCCCCTCACCGACACGGATAGTCTTTGGTTTTTCCGATGGTTTTCCCAGGAGACCCTGCGCCACTGTTCGGTCGGCCCTCCCACGTGGATCCTGCTGGTTTTTATGGACCTGTTTCATTAGCCACCGAGCTCCCATAAGTCCCAGAGGAAAGCCCCGGGGTTGCACTGTTTACTAAATGTGCCTTTTAGTGCACATCATCCTTGTAAAAGATGCAAAAGCCTCCATTTAGGAAGAGGGAGCTAAACGAGAACGTGCTAATTGGATTGGCATTTCACAAAAGGCAGATTTGACTTCATGCTAATGTGATTGTGCTGTTTTTTTCTCTTCTCTCTATGTTCAGACGCCGGAATGAGGCGGGTGAGATTGGAGAGAAGGCGAGAAAGCGTGTGAAGAGTTGAAAAGAGTTTTTTTTTGGGGGTTGTTTCTTTTCTTTAGGACAGATGTGTTTAACTCGCTTTTCAAAGAACTGGACAGTCTTTTGGTTTTTGGCGCTGGTTCTTTTTTTTTTTATGATGGGCTCTAGTTCTAAAGCTACACAACAACAACAACAACAACAACAACAAAAACACAAGAAGATGAAATAAAAGCAGTAAACACGTGATATGTACGTCCTGGGGGTGGATCAACTTTATTTTAGATTAGATTTTATTGATCCCACGACGGGGAAATTCAAGGCAACAACAGAAGAAAGTGCCAGATTTAGGCCCAATCCCAATTCACCCCCTTAGCTCTACCCCTTGAAACAGTTGTAAGGGGTAGGGGTTGAAACATTCTTTTACGAAATGGTTGTTTGCTCTTTTAATCCATGACTGATTTTAAATGTTCTACCTCCACATTTACAAATTATTTTCCGTGTTCTTTTGCTGTCACCTAAAAACCACCTGAAATAAATCACCAAAAAAACAACCGCCCAAAACAACCTAAAAAACCACCTAAAAACCACCCAAAACCCTTAAAAATCACCCAAAAACACCTAAAAACCACCCAGAAACACCTAAAAATCACCCCACAAAAGAAAACACCTAAAAAAAAATCACCCAAAAACCAACCCAAAAAAACACCTAAAAACCACCCATAAACCACCTAAAAAACACCCAAAAAAAAACCCAACCTAAAAACCACCCAAAAACCACCTAAAAATCACCAAAAAAACCAACATAAAAAACACCCAACAAAACACCTAAAAACACCAAAAAAAACCCCACCTAAAAACCACCCAAAAAACACCTAAAAACACCCAAAAAACCCACCTAAAAACCACCCAAAAACCACCTAAAAAACACCCAAAAAACCACCCAAAAAACCCACCTAAAAACCACCCAAAAACCACCCAAAAACACCTGAAACTTATCCAGCCTTATTCCAGCACAACTTCATTTAAATCATGTCTATTATTTTTTCACTTTAACCTATTATATCAACACAAAAGGACAAAAAACACAAAAAATATATATATGAAATCCAATTTGAAAAATGTATATACTTTATTGCATAAATAACACACAGATGTTTAACGAACCTTTTAAAAGACTTTAAAAGTGAACAGGGGTTTCAAATATTAGGTATAGAAAATCAAATTTGTAATAAACAAAAACTATACTCCAATATTTGACATAAAAGCAGACCTTTACACAGGGTTTTTTCCCCTAGAAGTGCGGTCATCAAACACGGTTACCATGATAATTAGAATTTAAACGCTAATACTAATCGTCTGCGATAATACCAAGGTTTATCATTACACCGGTAATCGTTACATCTTCTGTATGAATTGCATGACATCACCACTCTGCATACGTTCGTAGTCGAGTCGCTGATACTGAGCCTCCGAGAGCGACGTGACCGTGATGAGCTCCGATCCAAACCCTGGTGGAGTTCATCTCATCTCTTCCGTGGTTCTTAGAAAACCCTCCACAGCTATTTTAGCTAATCAACCTTATCAGTTGTTGGAGACTTGAGCACCCAATTACATTCCCAGCGAGTCTCAAGATGCTGAGGAGAGGACGGGGGGGTATTACTGTCCAATCACGCAGCCGGCTCTGACACTCGGCATCGGACTCATCGACCCGGCCTCCTAATCCTGTTCCAAAGACTCAGCTCCAGATGCAGATGGAGTTGATTCCAAGTGTCTTCATTTGTTTTTCTGCAGAGTCTGATGTATAGACCCGTGCTAGCGCTGCCTATCTCTCTCCCGGCTGATTAAGACTGATCCTCCTGCGGGCCACACCAAAGCTAAATTAATCATCCCAGAAATGGGTTACATGTCAATTTTGTGGTGATAAGTGTTGAGCTGGATAAGGGTTGTCACACAGTGTTGGATGAGCCGAGAACGAAGAAGGTATGGGGCGACTTTTCTGCTGATGCAACCAATATACGCCTCGACGCTGTGGATTGTGTGTTGTGTTATTTACTTCAATAAAACGCCAGGTGATTTGTTGACGTTTTAACCGTGTAACCCTTGACGAAAATGGACAAAAGTATGTGGACACATTGAATTCAGGTGTTTCTTTTCTAACAGGGGTATATAGAAGGGTATAAATAATACATAGAGATGTTTTGTTTTTTTGTTTTTTTTTACTTAATTTCTCTTAATATTGATGTTTTTTGTTTGCTTTTTTAATCCATGCATGACTTTAAATGTTCTACCTCCAAATTTAGAAACAATTTTCCAGGTTCTTTTATGGTCGCCTAAAAACCACCCCCCACCCCCCAAAAAAAACTACCCCAAGTCCATCTAAAAACCACCCCAGAAAACACCTAAAAAACACCCCAAAAAACAGCAAAAAGAAAAAAAACACCTAAAATCCACCCAAAAACCCACCAAAAAAAACACCCAAAGAAACACCAAAAAACACTCAAAACCCACCAAAAGACCTCTAAAAACAACCAAAAAAAAAAAAACACCTAAAAAACACCCAAAAAAAAACCACCCAAAAAAACCACCAAAAAAAAAAACACCTAAAAAACACCCAAAAACCTCCCGCCAAAAAACACCCTAAAAACCACCTAAAAAACACCCAAAACCCACCAAAAAGCCAACTAAAAACCACCCAAAAAGCCACCAAAAAAACACCCAAAAAGCCACCAAAACCACCCAAAATCCACCCAAAAACCCACCAAAAAACACCTAAAATACACCCAAAAAACCCACCTAAAAAACACCCAAAAAACCCACCCAAAAAACACCTAAAAAAACCCCACCCAAAAACCACCCAAAAAACCACCTAAAAACACCCAAAAACCACCAAAAAAACCACCCAAAAAAGCACCTAAAACACCCAAAAAACCACCAAAAAACACCCAAAAAAACCACCCCAAAACCCACCAAAAAAACCCCCACCTAAAAACCACCCAAAAACCCACAAAAAAAAACACCAAAAACCCACCAAAAAAAAAAAAAAAAAAAAACACCTGAAAAACCCACCCAAAAAACACCCAAATAAACCCAACTGCTTTTAAATCCATGACTTAACCCTTTAACCCCTGACACAAATGGA
Source organism: Sphaeramia orbicularis (assembly GCF_902148855.1). Classification (NCBI taxonomy): domain Eukaryota; kingdom Metazoa; phylum Chordata; class Actinopteri; order Kurtiformes; family Apogonidae; genus Sphaeramia; species Sphaeramia orbicularis. Next base: position 45,821,922 of record NC_043974.1, read on the forward strand.
CAAAAGTACGTGGACACGTTGAATTCAACCAAAGTCAACCAAAAACCACCCAAAAAACCACCTAAGAATGACCCCCCAAAAAAATCATTTTTTTTATTTTTTTTATCCATGACTATGATTTTAACCCTTTAACCCCTGACGTGTCACTAATGACACATTCTGAATGTATGATTTATTTTAAATATTCATATAAATTCTACCGTTTTCTCAATAAGAAACATTTCCAGTTGTACTGATAGACTAGACCTTGTTCTTTCCATAGACATCTGAGCATGCTCAGTTCACCCCCCACCCCCTGTGGAAGGGGGGGGGGGGTAAAACACAGAGCAGTGAGTGAGACCTACTCACTGTACTTTTTTTGTTTGTTTCTTTGATGGTTTGGGTTTGGGACTTTCCAACCTCTTCAACACACTTCACTATTGGCTGTGTGGGGTTTGGCTCCGCCCCTTTAAAGACTCTGTCATATATAAGTCACCCCTTAGGGCTCCTCTGACACGTTTCAGCTGAAATTATCCAAAACTTCATCCAAACTCAGTTGGTTCTTGAAGTCAATCAACAGCGCTGACCTTGGACACGTGTCCCTGTTGGACCTGAACAGGTTCTCCGTTGACGGTCTTTGACAGAACCACAGGCCGGAGAATGTACCGACTACACCTCATGCCTCGTAGGTAGTTTTTCCAGAGCCGGTCCCTGAAGCCCGGAGTGCAGATGCATGGACTTTGACGGAGGCTTTTCCAACAGACGTTGTAGAAGACAGAGTGCACCGCTGCACACCTCAACACATCAGCCTCTGAGTCCTGGATCACTTCTGAAAGCTGGATAATTTACCTCTTAAACACAACTGCTGCACTTTGTGTACACTCAACTTTATCTGCACAACAGCATTATTCAAGCCAAGACACAAAAACCTCCACCAATCCGACCGCTAATAGATGGAGCCGGCCTTTCCAAATAGAACTGTTTACCTGCAGCCGTTCCTCTGGAGATCCACCTTTTTACTTTAAAGCCTCTATATGTTTGATTTCTACTTTTAAACTTTTGAAAATAAAGGCAAACAGGAATGAAACGTGTGAGAAAATACAAGACTATCAGCACAGGAGAGTGGTGGAGTGTTTAGTCACTTATACTTTAACGGACAAAAGTATTAAGACAAAAATTTCACTGTTTTCAAAGCATAATATTACATAAACAGTGGTATTCAACCGGGGGGTCGCAAGCACATTGGGGGGGTGCAGCGAGTGACAACATTGTGCATGCGTGCAGGTGCGTTAGTGACTACTGCTGTACATCACATTATAAATCACTCGGCTCATACCATCTGGGGGGGCGCATACTGCCCGGTACATTGCCCCCATCCCACACATTTTTTGGGGCGTGGGGGGGGGGGTCAGTAGGCTCATGATACTGTTAGTGGGGCGTGATTCAAAAAAGGTTCAGAAACCCAGGGTTACCGTCCTTAGTCACTTATCCTTTAACTGACAAAAGTATCAATACAAAAATTCCAGTGTTTTCAAAGCATAACATTACAAAATCAGTGATTCTCAACCAGGGGGGGGGCACAAGCACATGGGGGGGCGTTGCGAGTGACAACACCATGCATGCATGCAGGTGCGTTAGCGACTACTGTTGGACATCACATTATAAATCACTCAGCACATATCATGCGGGGAGCGCATATCGTCCAGCACATTGCCCCCCCACCCCCGGTCGCACATTAGTGGGCAGCAGGTACTCAACAACAAAGTGAGTAGAGCTCACTTTCACTTTCTCCACAGAACTTTAATATAACCCACCGTATCCTCCTCACATAGAAATTACATACACCCCCCCTCCCGTCCCACACATTTTTTTGGGCGTGGGGGGGTGTCAGTAGGCTCATGATACTGTTAGCGGGGCGTGGTTCAGAAAAGGTTCAGAAACCCAGGGTTAACGTCGTTAGTCACCTATCCTTTAACCGACAAAAGCATCAAGACAAAAATTCCAGTGTTTTCAAAGCATAATATTACATAAAACAGTGGTTCTCAACCAGGTGGGCACGAGCACATGTGAGGGGGGGGGGGGGGTTGCGAGTGACAACATCGTGCATGTGCGTTAGCGACTACTGTTGTACATCACAACATTATAAATCACTCAACACATACCGCTGCTCATGGATTTAAGTTTGTGGGTGGGTGGGCAGGTAGGGAGGAGGGGGGGTGTCATCCAGCGCACCACCCCCACCTCCCACCCCTCACCCCCCCCGGTCGCAACTTCCTTTTCAGGGGGCAGCAGGTAGTCAATGATAAGGTGAGCAGAGATCCTCATATTGGTCTGTCAGGTTATTTTTAGAATTATGTACCACTACCACCCCCTCCCTCATACCACAAATTTTTTGGGGCATGGGGGGGCACCAGTAGGCTGATGATGCTGTTAGTGGGGCCTGGTTCAAAAAAGATTGTGAAACCCAGGGTTAAAATATACTAACATACCATTAAAGTAACAAACCCAAGGCGCCCTTTCATTTAAATAACAGTTTGTAGAGAATTAAAGCTAAAACGAGCAGAACTGCATTAAACTAAAGCATTCACAGTGTGATCTGAACTAATCTATGCAAACACACCCGACTACAAAAGGATCAAATACATGATTGGACATGACAGACGAGCTCCGAACATAAATCTATTTTGACTTGACACGTTTTTAGGGCTGGTGGATGTCTAATATTTTCAGTTTGACAGCATCAAAAACCCTTTCAATTTGACTTTAACGTTGACACTCAGACACTGAACCACTTAGTGAACGTCAAACCACAAACCTCTGCCTTTCCTTTCACGTTTGTTTTTTTCTGTTGTCCACTTCTTCATGGTGAGTATGACGCCTCTGATATATGAAGAAAATATGGGTTGCTGCACATTACAGGCTACAATGAGGATATAGTCAATGACAGTGGATAAAATGAAGAAAAATGAAGAAAAAAAAACATGCAAAATGATAAATAATGTGAAAACATAAGCAAAAAATGGAGTAAAATAAAGTTGAAAATGATAAAGTAGGCAACAAAATTAACAATAATAAGAAAACTGCCAAAATAAGCCACAAACTGAATAAAAAATAATGAAATAGGCAAGAAAACTTGGAAAAATAAACAAAATAATCAAAAAATGTAACAAAAATGAAGGAAAATTCATTAAATAGCCAACAAAATTAACCCGAACAAAGTAATCAATAAAATGAAAAAAATGAATTAAAACAAAAGAAAAAAAATCAGCAACAAGAACAAAATAAGCCACAACCTGAACAAAATTGAATAAATATGTGTAAATAATTGGTGTAAAATACAGTTCTTCATCTTTTCATGGTCATCAGATATGACCATATTTGGACGTTCAGAGGCTCCGTAGTTACTGTGGAAACACCGTCATCTTCTAAAACATTGATTCACCAGTAAAACCCACGGAGTTGGATCAATGACAGCGGAGAAAACGAACAAAAATGAAGGAAAAAAAAAAAACGTATAAAATGATAATGTGAAAAAATAACCAAAATAACTGAGTAAAAATGATAAAGCAACAAAATGAACAAAAATAACCAAAGTAACGAATGAAAGGGGAAAAAAATCAATAATAAATCAACAAAATAATGAGTAATATTAACACTATAAGCCACAAACTGAATAATTTGAAGAAAAAAATAATGAACTAGGCAAGAAAACATTGAAAAATAAACAAAATAATCGAAAAATTTAACAAAATGAACCAGAACAGACAACGTAATCAATAAAACAAGAAAATATAATCAGCAACAAGAACAAAATAAGCCACAAACTGAACAAAATTGAAGAAATATGTTGGTTGTAATTGGTGTAAAATACAGTTGTTGTTTTTTTTTCTGTTGTCCACTTGTTCATGGTGAGTACGAAGCCTCTGATATGAAGAAAATGTGGGTTGCTGCACATTACAGGCCAAAAAAAAAAAAAGAAGTGGAGTCAAAATGTGGAGCTGTGTCTTGGGTCTTCCTCCCTCGCTCGCCCTCATCTGCTCTCTCGTTCTAATTAGCTTCTACAGCGAGCTCAGACTGGACAGGGGCCGATAATGGAGCCAGATGTTGGAGGAGATCTGGGCCCGCGGGGGGAGGTTTTTGTTTACTACCACATGAAAACAACTCTCTTGCCCTCGCTTTTCCTTTTGGGGTTGTTTTTTTTTTTTTTGAGCAGAAGCCCACTTCCACTGCAGCTTCAGTTGAACCTAACGCCAAAAAAACGACTGGAAATAGACTTTTTATTTGCATATATTAGCGGCTAAGGCAGTGATTTTCAACCTTGGGGTCAGGACCCTGCGTGGGGTCGCCTGGAAATCAAATGGGGTTACCTGAAATTTCTAGTAATTGATAAAAAAATGCAAAAAAAAAGACAGAAAACTTACGAAGAAAAATTTACATTATATAGCCTAAATGTCCTCTAAAATTAATGTTCATTTGCAACATAGTATCGCAAACTATTACATGATCAAAACCAAATTAATTTTATCCAAAAATGGGTAGTTTTTTTGGGTGGATTTCGAGTGATTTTTTTTTGTTGTTGTTGGGGGCGTGAGGTGTTTTTTTGGCGATTCTTGGGTGGTTTTTGGTGATATTTTGAGTGATTTTTTGGGTGCAATTTTTTTTAGGTGGTTTTGGTGTGTTTTTTTAAAGTGTTTTTTAGGTGTTTTTTGTGGTTCTTGGGTGATTTTTTTGGGTGGTTTTTAGGTTTTTTTTTTATGGGTTTCTTTTGGATAGTTTTTAGGTGTTTTTATGTGTGATTTTTTGGTGGTTCTTGGGTAGTTTTCTGGGTGGTTTTTGAGTGATTTATTTTTTTAGGGGGGAGTGTTAGGTTTTGGGGTTTTTTTTTGCCAATTCTTGGGTGTTTTTTGGGCGTTTAAGTGTTTTTTGGGTGTTGTTCAGGTGTTTTGTGTGGTTCTTGGGTGATTTTTTGGGTGTGTTTTTTAGATGTTTGGGATAGTTTTTAGGTGTTTTTTGGTGTGATTTTTGTGTGATTTTTTTTGGTGGTTCTTGGGCAGTTTTATGGGTGGTTTTTGAGTGATTTTTTTTTGGGGGGGGGGGTGTTAGGTGTTTTTTGGAAATTCTTGGGTGGTTTTTGGGTGATTTTTGGATGGGGTTTTTTTTCAGTGTTTTTAAGTGTTTTTTGGGTGTTGTTTAGGTGTTTTTTGTGGTTCTTGGGTGATTTTTTTGGGTGGTTTTTAGGTGGGGTTTTTTTTGGTGTTTTTTGGTTGATTTTGTGAATGTTTTTTGGGTGATTTTTGTGCGGTTTTTAGGTGTTTCTTTTGTTCAATAGTTTTTAGGTGTTTTTTTAGGTGTTTCTTTTGGGTGGTTTTTGGGTGGTTTTTTGGGCGGTTTTTGGGTAGTTTTTAGGTGGGGTTTTTTTTTGGGTGATTTTAGGTGGGGTTTTTTGGTGGTTTTTAGGGGTTTTTTGGGTGTTTTTTGGGGGGGTGGTTCTTAGGTGGTTTTTGAGTGTTTGTTGGGGTGATTTTTAGGTGTTTTTGGGGTGGGTTTTTTGGGTGATTTTTTTTTTGGGGGGGGGGGGGGGGGGGGGGGTATTTGGTTTTTGAGTGGTTTTTAGGTGATTTTTTGGGTGGTTTTCATGTATTTTTTAGGGCAACCACAAAAGAACCAGGACAATAGTTTAAAAATTTGGAGGTAGAACATTTAAAAATCATATTCATGGATTAAAAAAGCAAAACATCAATGCTAAGAGAAATTAAGTAAAAAAACATCTCTATATTATAGTCTACTTTCGACATTCTGACATTAGTCATTATTGTTTTGTATCCCAGAACCTTGTTAGAAAACAAACACCTGAATTCAACGTGTCCACAGACTTTTGTCCATTTGTGTGTGTTAGATAATTATACTATGAGACTACAATGATCTGTCCAATTGAATAACAGCCTTTAGTTTCATGTGCACAAACAGCTAACCGGGACGACTAGTGTTTGTGATGCTGTAAACGCCGTGTCCTTAATATGATGTAAATATGAGCGCTGTAACCAGCGTCAGTCAGTGTCCGACAGTAGATTAGAGGAGTGAAGCGGAGGCAGACGGTGCAGTGGAAGTACGTCCACTCACATGGATTAGACTCTCATCAAACCACATGAGTGTGCTCACACCAAATTCATTCAACAAGAAAAATCTGCCTCCAGCCGATAAACAACAACATTAATTGCCGTCATTTTTGCTTGAAAGTCACTACAAGTCCTTCTCCTCGCTCTTATCTCTCGCTGGATTTGCCGTATTTTTTTAACCCTTAAAGACCCAGTGCCACTATGAACTGATTTATCACCATATATTTTAAAACACTGTCCTCTGCGTTTTGTAATTTTTAAGTGAAAATCAGGTATTTTCTAATATTTAATTCACTGATCTTGTAGATGTTCATTAAAGCTCAGATTAACCCTTAAAGACCCAGCGTTACTTTTGTGTCAGTTTTCTCTATTTCATCTTTTTTAAGTGATTTATCCCCATTTATTATTATAATAACCTGTGTATTGTGTGTTTTTTTGGTGACAATCAGGTATTTTCCCTTATTTAATTTACTGTTCATTAAAGCTCAGATGAAAGTTGAGGGTTATTATTTAGAAAAAAACAGAGAAAACTGAAGAAAAAGTGAGTTTTTCAGTCAAATCTGTCATTAACTGAACATAAACCCAGTGTGTCCATCCACTGTCATTGATCCAACTCCATGGGTTTTACTGGTGAATCAATGTTGTAGAAGATGACGATGTTTCCATGGTAACTACGGAGCCTCTGAACGCCCAAATGGGTCATATCTGATGACCATGAAAAGATGAAGAACTGTATTTTATAACAATTATTTCAACATATTTCTTCAATTTTGTTCAGTTTGTGGCTTATTTTGTTCATGTTGCTGATTATTTTTTCATTCTGTTTTTATTCATTTTGTTCATTTTATGGATTACTTTGGCTGTTCTGGTTCATTTTTGTAATTTTTAAAAATTATTTTGTTTATTTTTCAATATTTTCTTGCCTATTTCATAATTTTTTTTATTCAGTTTTGTTCAGTTTGTGGCTTATTTTGTCAATATTACTTATTACTTTGTTAATGTATTGTTAATTTTTATTAATAACTTTATTCATTACTTTGGCTGTTTTTGTTCATATTGTTGCCTACTTTACAATTTTTTACTTCATTTTACTCCATTTTTTGCTTTTTTTTTTCACATTATTTATCATTTCATTCATTTTATCCAGTTTAAAGTTGAAAATCAGAATTTTGAGAAAAAAGTCAGAATTCTGACTACTACTACTTATAAAAAATATATATATTGGACCTAATTTCTTTTTTTTTTTTTATTTTCCAGTGGCCCTAATCCTCTTCCGTAAATTTCGGGGTGGGATTAAGTTAATTGAATTGAACTGAATTGAAAAATCTTTAATGTCCCCGAAGGGCAATTTGATTTGCAAAAGAAGTGTATATATCTCACATATCACCAGAACAATCAATCTCACATAGTACAATAAATACAGTAGATAAATAAGTCTAATAAATCAGTTAAATCAGTTTTCTTCATCCCACTCCTTTTCGAGCATAATTGAATAAATTTAAATATTGAACTTGCACGTATTCTATAGATTCTATTTTCATTATAAGACAGTTTTGTGCTGGTCATTTGTTTTAAAACATTCTATTATTTTGCTGGAATTAAATAAATAAATAAATAAATAAATAAATGTGATTTTGTCTATACTTTCGCTCATCAGTGTGTTCAGGGAATAGAACCTGGTTGGTTTGTGTTCAGGGTGTGCAGCAGGAGCTGACGCCTGCCCACATTTGTTGTCTAAACGGTAGAAATAACTGTAATTCACCGTGCCACTGCGCTGACCTTATTAGGGGAAGAACAATAGTGCTGCCACTTTTTTGGACTTCCTCGAGGCCAATGTCGAGTCCTTGATGATATATAATACCAGTTGGCAGGCAAGTTAATTATAAGCTGGCCCCTAACACTGGGCTTCAGAGGATCCTGCGTCTAAAGGCGATGTGACGGCGACGGCGTTGGTGTCTGTATGTGTGTGGGCAGCGAGGAAGCAGTGGTAGCACTGTTATCCAAACTGTCGGAGTCACTTTCAAAAGACTCGCCCTGACAGGATCGGAGTCCGCACCTCGCACAAATACACACAAATACACACAAATACACACTTATACACCCACACTGTACGCCACACACTGCTGCAGATGCCGCCGCAAAAACACGAACCACGCTACCGCCGTACACGAGCCATACATGAGCACGAAAAACAGTCTGGTTCTGATGCCGCAAACACGTCCGTCCACTTTTACGTCATGATTCCAAACTTCCCAAACAGGAAGTCGAGTTGTTTTTGAGGTAACGCACAAACTTACTGTTAGCTTCATAGCGTAACTGGTTTCATCGAGTGTTTGTGTTCAGGACTGGTTTGGAATTGATCATGAAAAATGTTGAATCATCAACAAATTGAACTAAATCAGCAAGAAAAATGGCAGAAAAATTAGCTGAAGAATCACAACATGAATGAAAAGGACACAAATAATAAAAAAATAACAAAAATTAACAAAAATGACCAAAATAATCAACAAAATGGACAAAAAGGACCAAAATAATCAACAAATTTAGCAAAAATAAACAAAATGAACAAAAAGAACCAAAATAATCAACAAATTTAGCAAAAATGACCAAAATAATCAACAAATTTAGCAAAAATTAACAACAAAATGAACAAAAAGGACCAAAATAATCAACAAATTTAACAAGAATGAACTACAAAATGAACAAAAATGAACAAAAATGAACAAAATAATCAACACATTTAACAAAAGTGACCAAAATAATCAACAAAATGAACAAAAAGGACAAAAATAATCAACAAATTAAACCAAATAATGAAGAAAATAAGAGAAAATGAACAAAATAATCAACAAAATTTATTTAAAAAAAGAACAAAATAATCAACAAAATTTATTTAAAAAAAAGAACTAATCAATAAATTGAACCAAATAATCAACTACATGACCAAAAATTACCAAAATAATCAATAAATTGAACAAAATAATCAACACAATTAGTAAACATGAAGAAAATTATCAACAAAATTAACAAAAAGGACCAAAATATTTAACAAATTAAACCAAATAATAGACAAAATTAGGAAAAAAACAACAAAATAATCAACAAAATGAACAAAATAGAAACAAAAACAAAAGTATCTGGACATAAACATTGGGACACATCATGTCTCCACCTGTAAGATGTCCAATGGAAACATTAATATTAATAATCCATATGATATCAATCCCATAATATAAAACTATATTCTGACATTACTGTTTTGGATCCCAGACCCCTGTTAGAAAACAAACACCTGAATTCAACGTGCCCACAGACTTTTGCCCATGTGTGTATTAGTGTTGTTATTGTATTTTTAGTTCGTTATGCCATGATGCTAACGGTATCCGGTTCTGCAGCATCATCGTCCTGTTCAAACATGACTAAAACCATCAGATGGGACTGTGTGTTGAACTCATCCAAAAACAAATGGGACGTAAATAATCGGTCATAATTGGAACGCCTGCAGGACGTGCATTCCTTCTGTCGTCTGTCACTTTATTTTCAACGTTTATCCATCACAAGAGTCTCCGACAATCAGCGCCGAACCGTCAGAAAACACCGGGTTGGAGTCAGACACCTGCACTTCCTGTCCGTGGACCCGCCTCCTGGGTTCTATTCTATTACACACAGAGGGAACGGTGTGTTCAAGTGCAGCTCGTAAACTCTAAAATCTACTCTTTATGACAACCCACATTTGCACCGGTGCATTCATGTAACCTTGTAAATTCAGAAAACGATACTCAAAGGACCATGTTTTAAATTATTTTTGTAATTGTTTCCTTTTTTTGAAGGAGTTTATCTGAATTTGTGAAGCTTTTTTCACGTCATTTTTTTTTTACTGCATTTCAACAATATTAGACCAACAGCTATTTTTCTCTGCATTTAACGTTTCCCAAAGGATTTATCACCGTTTACTATAATATTATCCTTAATATTTAGCATTTTTCAGTGTAAATCATGTGGGGGTTTTTTTATATTTAATTCACTGATCATGTAGATGTTCATAAAAACTCCGAGTAAATTTAAAGAAAATTAAATCAAAAGTTCCTTTTTTCATTAACTGGATGTAAAAATAAGCACCTACGTCCACTATTATTTATCAAACTCTGTGTTGTAGAAGATGATGGTGTTTCCACGGTTTGGACGTTCAGAGGTTCCATAGTTACCGTGGAAACACCGTCACCTTCTACAACATTGATTCAGCAGTAAAACTCATGGAGTTGGATCAATCACAGTGGAAAAAATGAACAAAAAAAATAAGAAAAAAAAAATAATGTGGAACAAATTTACTAAAATAAAATAAAAACAGCATAAAAGCAATAAAATGAACAAAAAAAGTCAAAGTAATGAAAAAAATTAACACAATATAAAATAAATCAACAATGTAATAAGTAACATTGACAAAATCAGCCACAAACTGAAGAAAATTGAAGAAAAAAAATTAAAAAGGGAAGAAAATGAACAATAAAAGGACAAAATGATAAATAATGTGGAAAAAATAAGAAAAAAACTGAGTAACATAAAATAGAAAATGATAAAGTAGGCAACAAAACTAACAAAAACAGCCAAAGTAATGAATGAAAGGAATACAAATCTATAATAAATAAAAAAATTAATAAATAATATTGACAAAGTAAGCCATAAACGGAACAAAATTGAATAAATATGTTGAAATAACTGGTGTAAAATACAGTTCTTCATCTTTTCATGGTCATCAGATATGACCCATTTGGGCGTTCAGAGGCTCCGTAGTTACCGTGGAAACACAGTCATCTTCTACAACATTGATTCACCAGTAAAACTCATGGAGTTGGATCAATGACAGTGGAGAAAATATACCAAAAAAAAAGAAAAAACATACAAAATGATGTGATGATGAGAAAAAATAAGCAAAACCTGAGTAAAATAAAGTACAAAATGATAAAATACGCAACAAAATGAACAAAAACTGCCAAAGTAATGAATAAAAGGAATAAAAAAATCTGCAATAAATCAACAAAATAATAATTAATATTAACACTATAAGCCACAAATTGAACAAAATTGAAGAAACATGTTGAAATAACTGGTGTAAAATACAGTTCTTCATCTTTTCATGGTCATCAGATATGACCATATTTGGACGTTCAGAGGCTCCGTAGTTACCGTTTTCTCTGTTTTTATTTTAAAAACCCTCAAATATAATCTCAGCATTATGATTAAAGTACATGATCTGTGAATTAATAAAACATTTCTTGTATGACAGTTTGTATGGCGATTTTAACAACATAGCGGAAGCATTAGCTTAGATCAGGAGTAAAAGTATCAGATTTTATTTATTTATTTATTTACTTATTTTTCAGTTGTTTTTTTTTTTTGTTTTTTTGTTTTTTTTTACAGCAGTAGCGGAAAAAAAGTGTCTAGACAATAGGATTTGTTGTTTTTATAGAAAGTATGAGAGTTGATGGTATGTTAAATATTCGACACCAGATCGTGGGTGTCCCCACAGGTCAGGTGTGTTGGCCAAAGCAGAATGGAGTGAGCAGGTGTGGAACAAATGGACCAGAACACACACACATGACTCTGACTCGGGTACCCTCATTTCAGACCAACTTCTTTACCCGCATCAAAGTCTTTAAATACTTGCAGGTGACCCATCTACGCCAGACCCTCCTTCCTCCATATTGTTTGTTTACGGCCTCATTGAGCTGTGGTGGAACTCCAAAAGTACAAACCATCATCTGAAAACGACTGTTCAGTATATGGACTACTAATTACTAAATTTCACTCATTATCTGTGGATCTGATATCAATACTCAATATTAAGAGGCGAAAACTTACAGTTAACTGTTAAAAAAAAAGGGTTGTAAAATGTTTTTGTCACTGAGTCGTGACCAGGATGTGCTCTATAATGCCTTTCAAAGGTTATTACCGGTGTCGTCTCCATGGCGATCCAAATGGAAATCAACACAATAAACTAAACTAGAAAAGCACTCGGAGAGCGCAGACCTCCGCTAAGACAGACCGCACCCCCCCACCCCACCCCGATCACCACCAAAATTTAATCATTTGTTCATTGTGCCAGTATCAACCTTTCCTGAAAATTTCATGAAAATCCGTCCTTAACATTTTGAGTTATCTTGCTAACTAACAAACCAACAAACAAACCCTGGCAAAAATATTACCTCCTTGGTGGAGGTAACCTGATAGAAATATATATAAACCAGCCAACCAGCAGTAAACCACATAGAAATATATATAAACCAGCCAACCAGCAGTAAACCACATAGAAATATATATAAACCAGCCAACCAGCAGTAAACCACATAGAAATATATATAAGCCAGCCAACCAGCAGTAAACCACATAGAAATATATATAAACCAGCCAACCAGCAGTAAACCACATAGAAATATATATAAACCAGCCAACCAGCAGTAAACCACATAGAAATATATATAAACCAGCCAACCAGCAGTAAACCACATAGAAATATATATAAGCCAGCCAACCAGCAGTAAACCACATAGAAATATATATAAACCAGCCAACCAGCAGTAAACCACATAGAAATATATATAAACCAGCCAACCAGCAGTAAACCACATAGAAATATATATAAACCAGCCAACCAGCAGTAAACCTCATAGAAACATATATAAACCAGCCAACCAGCAGTAAACCTCATAGAAACATATATAAACAAGAAAAGCACTCGGACAGCGCAGACCTCTGCCAAGACAGATCTGTACCCCCCTGATCACCACTAAAATTTAATCATTTCTTCCTTCTGCCAGTATCAACATTTCCAGAAAATTTCATGAAAATCCGTCCATAACTTTTTGAGTTATCCTGCTAACAAACAAATATGCAAATAAACATGCAAACACACACACAAAGCAAAGCGATCACAATACCTTCTGTCGGAGGTAACCAGATTGAAACATATGTAAATGAAAAATGTGTGGTAAATGGGATTTTCAGTGTTAAATGTAAATGTCCACAGAGTCCACATTCCACAGTGGATGTGGACAATTTTGTGGCAGATACAAGATATGGTTCTAAGCTCCAGGTGGATCAAATTGGAGGCTAATCGGAGTCGTTTTGATTTTTTTTTTAATGAATTTTGGAAAATTGCTCAATGATGACAGATAGGAAAATTGTAGATGTTGTGACCTTGCTGTGACCTTGAACTTTGGCCTACTTGGCCCAAAATGTAATGGGTTGGTCCCAGGGCCTAGGCCTATCTGTGGGGAAGATTTGGTAAAGATGGATGGAAGAGTTTTCCCGTAAAGTTGCTAACAAACAAACAAACACACAAAGCACAGTGATCACAATACCTCCTGGTGGAGGTAATAAAGACGAATCAAACAACAGTAAATTCTTCCAAATCCGAGCTGTGGATTCACGTTCATGTGATCATTATTATAGTGTTTGTTTTTATTCTGGTGTCATTTGAAGGATGATTTAAGCAATCCGTTTTTTAAAGATGCACAGTCCTGTTCTGTTGTTGAAATGTCGAGTTGTTTTTTAATGGGAACACTTTTGATTTGCTCAGATAAATAGAAGATGTCTGGCAGCTCTGAGACAGAACACCAAATCCAATATGAAAAGAGCTTTTTTTTTTCTCCAAATGTTTTATATTGAATTTTTATATTGGAACATTCAGAACTGTACAATTGAATGGACATAAAATGTAACAACGTAGTTCTGTACCCCCACCCCTGATGCACCTCATACTCCAACGAAAATATGCAAATGCACACATCCAAAATAACTACATTAAATTAAATATATACATACATATATATATAGATAGATTTATAGATATAAATATATAGATAGATACATAGATATAGATATATATATGTATGTGTATATATATATATATATATATATATATATATATATATATACATATATATATACATGTGTGTGTGTGTGTGTGTATATATATATATATATCTCCTTAGTAACAATGAGAAATTTTTGGCAGATTTTTTTTTGCTTAATTCAAGATTTTTTTGCTTAATTCGCTAAATTTCTAAAAGTAATGTTCTAATGTTCTAAAATACATGTTCCTTTCACCTTACATGTGTTTTTCTTCTATTTTTATATATATCCTTGTGTTTTTTTGTTTTGTTTTTTTTTTGCGCCACACAATCACACAAGTCAATATTCAGGAGCCTGATTGTGGTGGTTATAACCTGGGCAAAATAAGACATTTTCCAGATAAATGAGTGTTAAATATAAAAAAACAGTCCTTGATTTCTGAAAACTCCAATGAATCCACCCTTCGGTTTTTGGGTGTGTTTTTTTTTTTCTTTGAGTGATTGGTAGGGTGGTTTTTGGGTGGGTTTTTTTTGTGATTTTTAGGGTGGTTTTTGTTTTTTTTTTTTTTGTGATTTTTAGGGTGGGTTTTGGGTGGGGTTTTTTTTATGATTTTTAGGGTGGTTTTTGGGTGGGTTTTTTTTTTTTGTGATTTTTAGGGTGGGTTTTGGGTGGGGGTTTTTTTATGATTTTTAGGGTGGTTTTTGGGTGGGTTTTTTTTTGTGATTTTGAGGGTGGTTATTGGGTGTTTGCGGAGTGATATTTTTAGATGTTTTTGGGTTGTTTTTGGGTGGTTTTTAAGTGTTTTTTTTACAGGTGTTTTTGGGTGAAGGCACACAGTTGTTTTTATTATTATTATTATTATTATTATTATTATTATTATTATTATTATTATTACCTTTATTCAATCAGTTATACTCGAAGATACAGATAAAATAGAGCATACATATGTATTTAATTCAAGACATAGACCCAGACAAACTGAGTCTGGCTGTGACAGACGCATCTTTTTATTAGCATAGACTTCTATTAATGCAGTGTTATTTTTATGTTTTTAAATGGAATTCTTCATTTTCAAACATTCCCCGTGGTCTCCATAAACTGTTATTTTTATGCAGAATGTGAACTGACAGAACTGTGATTGGATTTTTGTTGTTTGTTCAAAACTACCTTTTAAGGAAAAGTGCAATACTAATGTTTAAAATACATGTAGTAATATTTTCTTCATTTTATTTTCTATTTGATTTATAGCAGCAGAATTATATTACACCTGTTTTCCGATATTCTATTGTCTCCAGAAATTGTGGGGAAAATGTTCAAAAATTCATAATAAATGCATTAAAGACAGTTTCAGAGGTTTTCTTTCTTCATGTACCAAACTGAAAGAAGAAAAAAAAAGAAAAAAAAACAACAACCGTGGATTTGAAAACCAAAAACGTAACGAAATGAACACGAACTAAAAACTTTGTATGAACTCTTGCTGAACCTGAGCCTTGGAATGCACTTTAAATTGACCCTTTACTGCTGTGCACTTTAGAAATAAAACTTTTTAGTTATTTCTAAGTAATTTTTAGGGGTGGGATAGTTATTGTTATTGTTTTTTATATTAGTATTTTATTATTTTATTATTTTTATCAGTAATTTATACTATTTACTAAATGCTGCTGACAGCCGAGGGCCTGAGTACAATGTTTCGTTTTTTGTATATTCTATATGCTGAAATGACAAATAAATGTATTTATTCTATTATTTATTCTATTCATAACATTTGTCTACATGTGGTTTGAATTTTTAGCCCCATGTCCTGTTTTTAGGACCAGTTTCAGAGAAGCACCCAACTATAAAAGGTTAAAAAAAACATTTTCTGTTCCAGGTACTGAACGCATTTCTTGTGCAAAACTTTTCATTTCCACTGGTTTTCACCCATTTACTCAAATACACATTTTGCACATTAACAGCAGTGTCATTTTTCTGCTTTTTAACTTTTCCAATATTCAGAACCAGTTTCTTTCTGAGTTCATCTTTTACCTCCAAACTGAAGGAGAACATCTGAAGGAAAGTGTCTGATACTTCCACCTGCTCATACACTGATATTTCCCTAAAGAATGTGCACAGCGTTTTAATAAGTCAAGGCTCCGGCTTTTATTGTGCAACATAAGTACTGAACAGTGATGAGATGAGGGGGCGTCGGCATCAGCGGCGTCTGGACAGAGCAGGAATTTATGAAGATAAAAGATCTGAAGAAGTTCGTTTGACTGGTGTAGAACTGAAGAACTGCACCGAAGAGAACGGTGTTGAAAAGAGGGCGGAGTCAAGGGAAGGTTGACATCTGGTCAAAAAAATAAAATGACAACAATCTACACCAAACTTACATTTTTGGGGCAGTAATTACTTATATTTTCAGGAAAATCTATTTTGAAATGAGGAAAAAAATTGAGTTGTTGAATATTTGTCAAGTGTCATTTTATAAACTCTGTAAATAAACTACATTTATTCCAAATACATCGATATTTGACTATTATATTATTTATGTCATATTCTAAACAGACACTGTTTAAAATTAATAAATGCATATATCTATGCAAAATACATTTGAATATAAGGTTAATATTATTTGTATGTTATAAATATTGTAAATAAATGTATGTAACATTGATAATTGAAATAAAAATTGTTTAACTTAATATTTACTTTTGTTGTCCATCTGTGATGCTAATATTTATCTAAACTCTCTCTAATTAGGTTTAATCAAATATTTTTTCCTCTAACCAATTATTTGGTTGTAAAATATTAATGTAATATGAATGTAGATAATTTGTTTTGAATTTCTATGGTTTTACTTTAAGATTATAATTTCAGTTATATCACATTGTTAATTTTTTATTTATTTTTTTATTCCTGTGTATTGTTTATTTCTGGGGCGGTATTTACGTACGCCTTTTTTGGCTTCTATCCTCTTGACATGAAAACTGCTTTGTTTTTTTTGTTGTTTTTTTAAATAAATAAAAACAGAGCTGTATAGAAGAAACAAATAACACCTAAATAAAAGAATAAAGTACAATAGATAAAAACAGAAAAAGCTGTACAATTTCAAAAAAAAAAACAACAACTTTGCACTTGCAACTTTTTAGTGTTAATTCTAGTCATTTTTTACAGTGTATTGATTGATTCCCTCCATCCAATAATGACATAACGAGGTTGTTGTTTTTTTTTTCTGTTCTGTGTTATTTGTCAGCGTGTTCTGTCCCTGTTCTATAAGCGTCGAAGTTTCCTTTTGTTTCAAAGTCAAAAAAAGGAGCATGTCTGAGGTGTCCGCTCACATGTTCCATCCAGGTGGTTTTGCTAATTCCATCTGGACTCCCTTTTCTAATCTGGGAAATTAGGACATTAAGAGTAATATAGATCTAAATTACAGTCATCTAATATTACTGTCGCCAATTACACACAGCGGACCTAACCAATCGTTTCGGCTGAGGCGGCTGAATGTCACCTCCCATAAAGTCCGGCTTTGATTGAAAAAAGTCTATTATATCCAGTCGGCGTTTGGTCCCAGCGCGGATATAAACGGTATGACGGATGACGCTTTTATGCTTAAGGTGTACTTAAGGTGGAATGATCTTTATTTAGGAAAGCGCTAAAGAAGCTAAATAAGCACAGAGGTAGATTCAGCGCTAACTCATTCACACCAGTTCTTTTGTCTCACTTGCTGTTTTTGTCCTCCTATAGCAGTTTACTCCCCCCCCTTCACTAGAATTACAATAAACTAATTCTTGCCTGTTTCACACAGACGATGAATAATGGGAGTGACAAAAAAGGGTCGCTCGGCAGCAGTCGTCGTACAGGCTCTAAGCGCTGTTTTGTTAGGCCTGACTAGCTTTTGTAATTATGTTTTCCCTCCAACCTCCCCTGACCACGTACAGCCCCAAACCTGCACCGTTCAAATTACTCAAGTATAAAATGCATTCTAGTTTGCAATGGAATCACAACCCAGTTTATTTCAATGATACGAGGGTTTGTTTCATTCCGCGCACACACCGTTTAAATAAATGAAAAGGCTGTATTTATATTAGCTGTAAGTTTTCCCACTTCCGCTAATGTCTGTCTTTTTTCATGGAACCTGAACCCAAAGGAGACGTTACATGAAGCTTGGTTTGAGATTTGAGACGGTTTAACAGGCTAAAGTTTAGCCCCCAGGTACAATTTTTACCCCGTATTAGCAAACAAAGTACAGACTGAGCTCATGAAATTGCGTTGTATGTGACGCCAGTTTATTGCATTTAGCGCGCTATATGTACGCATTTTCATCCTTCCGCATGTTATTTAACGCCATTTGATAGCATGTAAGTGCACTAGCCGCCAATCGTGCTAATCACTAACCCTAACCGCTAATCACGGTAATCACTAACTCTAAACCTAACCCTCACCACTAATTGCGCTAGCTGCTAATCATGCTAATCACACTAATTGCTAACCCTAAACCTAACCATAGCTGCTAATCGCGCTAGTTGCTAATTGCGCTTACCACACTAAATGCTAAACCTAAACCTAACTGCTAATCGTGCTAGCTGCTAATCATGCTAATCACACTAATCGTTAACCCCAAATATAACCCTAAACCTAACCCTAACTGCTAATCATGCTAGCTGCTAATCGCGCTAATCACTAACCCTAAACCTAACCCAAACGCTAATCACGCTAGTTGGTAATTACAATAATCACGCTAATTACTAACCCTAAACCTAACCCTAACTGCTATTCACACTAATCACATTAATCACTAACCCTAAACCTAACTGCTAACTACGCTAGTTGCTAATCACACTAATCGTTAACCCTAGCCCTTATGCTAATCGTGCTAGCTGCTAATCACTAACCCAAAACCTAGCCCTAACTGCTATTCGGTCTAGCTGCTAATTACGCTAATCACGCTGATCGCTAACCCTAAACCTAACTTTAAACCTAACCCTAACTGCTAATTGCGCTAGTTGATAATCGTGCTAATCACTAACCCTAAACCTAACGCTAATCATGCTAGCTGCTAATCACGCTAATCACACTAATCACACTAATCGCTAACCCTACACCTAACTGCTAATTGCGCTAGTTGCAAATCGCGCTAATCAGGCTAATCAATAACCCTTAACCCAACCCTAACTACTAATCACGCTAGTTGCTAATTGCACTAATTGCTTACTTAAACCTAACCCTAACCCTAACCACTAATCATGCTAGTTGCTAATCACGCTAATCATGCTAATTCCTAACGCTAAACCTAACCCTAACTGCCAATCATGCTAGTTGCTAATCACACTAATCACTAACCCTAAGCACTGTTTTGTTAGGCCTGACTAGCTTTTGTAATTATGTTTTCCTTTCAACTCCCCTGACCACGTACAGCCCCAAAACTGCACCGTTCAAATTACTCAAGTATAAAATGCATTCTAGTTTGCTACAGAATCACAACCCAGTTTATTTCAATGATACGAGGGTTTGTTTCATTCCGTGCAGACACACCATTTAAATAAATGAAAAGGCTTTGTTTGTATTAGCCGGTGTGCGTCGCAGAGCTGTAAATTTTCCCACTTCTGCTAACGTCCGTCTTTTTCATGAAGTCGAACCCAAAGGAGACGATACATGAAGCTTGGTTTGAGATTTGAGATGGTTTAAAAGGTTAAAGTTTACCTGCAAGGCTGGTGTCGCCAACAATTTTTACCTCCTTATTAGCAAACAATGTCTAGACTGAGCTCATGACCGCCATTTTATTGTATTTTGTACGTACACATTTTCATCCTTTCGCGTGTTATTTAACACCATTACACAGTAATAACATGTCCTACCATAACTATGCAAACGACACTCAGTGTGTGTGTGTGTGTGTGTGTGTGTGTGTGTGTGGTGCAGGAGTGAGCAGGGGCTCTGGCCTACTATGCTGGTAGATCAGACCAGTTCAGTTCAGCAGATCCAAGTTCAGCTCAGCAGATCCAAGTTCTTCTTTTTCCTTGCTCGCCATCTGGGTTTCCAGTCTTGGGAAAAAAAAAACCCTGGCCTGGGTGACACAAGGCCGACTTTAATTACATAATTACACTCATTCTTTGATAAGGATACTCAAACCAAACACATTCAAATAAATCACAAATAAATCACAAATCTACAACTGTATCCAGTTTTGACATCAAATTCCTTATCCAAAGTAATCCAAAGTGCATAATTTCACTGTAAATATACAAAACTTAGTTAATATTCCCAATGCACGGTCACTTTTGTCCGCAGTAAACATTAAACAGGTTTTACCGATTACGGATCGTACTTCCGGTTTAGCGGATAGCACTTCCGGTTTAGCATGCTAATGCTAGCGGCTACGAAGCTAGCGCTAACGCTAAGCGCTAACTAGCGACCGCTAAATAGCGACAGCGGCACAGTTAAATACACCAAGTCCATGCATTTTACAGACATAAAGACACGTTAGGCAACAAATAGCAGCGGCAATCTGAGCAGAGCACTGAAATACAAAAGACAACAGCTACAGGCTAACGACAACAACAATACAACTCACCAATTCAGGAGTTCGGTTCACTTCTCCTTTCTTTTTCCTCTCTCTCGTCCTCAGTAGGCCTCTGAAACTGTAGAGGAAAACACATCTATACATCCAACTGTCCAGGAATA
>NC_043974.1:45847527-45864984 GCF_902148855.1 Sphaeramia orbicularis
CTATTCTATTCTATTCTATTCTATTCTATTTTACTCTATTCTTTTCTATTCTATTCTATTTTACTCTATTCTATTCTATTCTATTTTACTCTATTCTATTCTATTTTACTCTATTCTATTCTATTCTACTCTATTCTATTCTACTCTATTCTATTTTACTCTATTCTATTCTATTTTACTCTATTCTATTTTACTCTATTCTATTTCACTCTATTCTATTTTACTCTATTCTATTTTACTCTATTCTATTCTACTCTATTCTATTTTACTCTATTCTATTCTATTTTACTCTATTCTATTCTATTTTACTCTATTCTATTCTATTCTATTCTATTTTACTCTATTCTATTCTATTTTACTCTATTCTATTCTATTCTACTCTATTCTATTCTATTCTATTTTACTCTATTCTATTCTATTTTACTCTATTCTATTCTATTCTATTCTATTCTATTCAATTCTTTTCTATTCTATTCTATTCTATTCTATTCTATTCTATTCTATTCTATTCTATTCTATTTTACTCTATTCTATTCTATTCTATTCTATTTTACTCTATTCTATTCTATTCTATTCTACTCTATTCTATTCTATTCTATTCTATTTTACTCTATTCTATTTTACTCTATTCTATTCTATTTACTCTATTCTATTTTACTCTATTCTATTCTATTCTACTCTATTCTATTCTATTCTATTTTACTCTATTCTATTCTATTTTACTCTATTCTATTCTATTTTACTCTATTCTATTCTATTCTATTTTACTCTATTCTATTCTATTCTATTCTATTCTATTCTATTTTACTCTATTCTATTCTATTTTACTCTATTCTATTCTATTCTATTCTAGTTTACTCTATTCTATTCTATTCTATTTTACTCTATTCTATTCTATTCTATTCTATTTTACTCTATTCTATTCTATTCAATTCTTTTCTATTCTATTCTATTCTATTCTATTTTACTCTATTCTATTCTATTCTATTCTACTCTATTCTATTCTACTCTATTCTATTTTACTCTATTCTATTCTGTTTTACTCTATTCTATTCTATTCTATTCTATTCTATTCTATTCTATTCTATTCTATTTTACTCTATTCTTTTCTATTCTATTCTATTCTATTCTATTCTATTTTACTCTATTCTATTCTATTTTACTCTATTCTATTCTATTCTACTCTATTCTATTTTACTCTATTCTATTCTATTCTATTCTATTCTATTCTATTCTATTCTATTCTATTCTATTCTATTCTATTCTATTTTACTCTATTCTATTCTATTCTATTCTATTTTACTCTATTCTATTCTATTTTACTCTATTCTATTCTATTCTATTCTATTCTATTCTACTCTATTCTATTTTACTCTATTCTATTCTATTCTATTCTATTTTACTCTATTCTTTTCTATTCTATTCTATTCTATTCTATTTTACTCTATTCTATTCTATTCTACTCTATTCTATTTTACTCTATTCTATTCTGTTTTACTCTATTCTATTCTATTTTACTCTATTCTATTCTATTCTATTCTACTCTATTCTATTCTATTCTATTCTATTTTACTCTATTCTATTCTATTCTATTCTATTCTATTCTATTCTATTCTACTCTATTCTATTCTATTCTATTCTATTCTATTCTATTCTATTCTATTCTATATTTCCTCCAGCTGCTGCTGTCTAACCTCCGCCTGTAAATCAGTCGCTGAATCGCAGCTTGGATTAATCCCACGGCCCTAACCTTTTCCTCTCGGAGCGGAGAGAGCAATTTGCCTGATTCTGTCGCCGCCGTGGGTGGCTCTCCGCCCGATGACATCTCCTGCTGTGCGCCCGGCGTCGGAGGCCGGCGCGCTCCCCGAGGGGTGATCAAGATGCCAGGAAAAAGCTCGCTAACACCTGCCACCGAGAGCATTGTGCTGATTAAGGGAGAACTTTGACTCTGAGCCGACAAGAGCAGAAGGAGAGGGGGAGGGGCGGAGGGGGAGGGGGCGGAGGACGATGGCGAGGGGGCGGAGGAAGACGGTGAGGGGTGGAGGTAGACGGCGAGGGGGCGGGGGAAGACGATGAGGGGGCGGAGGAAGACGTGAGGGGGCGGAGGATGATGATGAGGGGTGGAGAAAGACAGTGAGGGGCGGAGGAAGGGGAAGAGGGGGACAGCGAAGGGGCGGAGGAAGACGATGGAGGCGGAGGAAGACGGCAAGGGGCGGAGGAAAATGGCGAGGGGTGGGTTAAGACGTGGAGGGCGGAGGGAGATGGAGAGGGGCAGAGGAAGGTAGTGAGGGGTGGAGAAATACCATGAGGGGCGGAGGATGATGGCGAGGGGGTGGAAGGATATGGCGAGGGGCAGAGGAAGACGGCGAGGGACAGGGTAAGATGGCGAGGGGGTGGAGGAAGACGGTGAGGGGCGGAGGAAGATGGCGAGGGGCGGAGGAAAAAGGTGAGGGGCGGAAGAAGATGGCGAGGGGCGGAGGAAGGATATATATATCACTGAAAAGTTCCTCTGTAGGTGATTAGGTGATGAGATATTTAGACAAGAAATGAAAAAAAAAAAAAATACACTTAGTCAGATTTAGATTCTTTTTACAGTGTAAAGCTGACGTTGAATTTCCCAGTATTTCTATTACTGAACTGTAAAAAGTTAAAGAACGTTTTAAATCTGAGCGACAGGTTTTATTGAATGCATATGGTCCTTCTTTTGTTTTCTATATAATTATTACCTTATATTTTTACATTTCCTGCGGCTGGAATCCCCCTGAACATGACATGACGGTACGTATAGGTGCACACGAGCAGCTGGAAGAAGTTGGATGGAGTTGTCATAAGTTGTGTTGCTATGGCGACCGGCCTCACTTTGGGAGTCGTACACCTGCAGTGAATATATCGACTCAACCTGGTCTGAGGCAGTCGAGCTGATGCCATCAGAGGAAAAGCTGCAATATTTAACAGCAGAGGTTCCAGAAGCAGGGCCTGGTGGACCCAGTCCAGTTCAGGGTCCACGTTGGGCCCAGTTTGAGCTCCGACGGATCAGAACCAGTGAAATAAGAACAGCAGAACCTGCAAAACATGAAAAGTTTTCCTCTGTCGTAGTGCAAGAAACAACATGAAATGATGAAAATATCAACGAGGTATCAGGAGTCGTGTACAGATGATTGGTGTGTTATCTGTACGCATTATAAGCTCAAATACAATTAGCGGTTAGTATTAGCGCTTACGGATATGTAAATCGGAGATCATGGCGTACATTGACACGTGATCAATAGCGATTCTGTTCAGTTTGTGGCTGATTTTTTTTTTTGCTGATTATTTTGTTCACTTTGTATTCATTTTGTTCATTTTATTGATTACTTTGGCTGCTCTGGTTCATTTTGTTGGGTATTTAATTAATTTTCTTTCTTTTTGTAATTTTAAAAGAATTTTTCAACATTGTCTCGCCTATTTCCTTTTTTTTTCTTCAATTTTGTTCAGTTTGTGGCTTTATTACTTACTGTTTTGTTGATTTATTGTTAATTTTTATTCATTTTATTCATTACTTTGGCTGTTTTTGTTCATTTTGTTGCTTATTTTACTTTTTTACTGTATTTTACTCAGTCCCCCCCCCCCAATATTTAGCATTTTGTTTGTTTTTCTTCATTTTTGTTCACTTCGTTGCTTAATTTATTATTATTTTTTACTTTATTTTACTATTTTTTCATATTATTTTTACTTTTGTATGTTCTTTTTCTTCATTTTTGTTCATTTTCTCCACTGTCGTTGTTCCAACTCCATGGGTTTTACTGGTGAATCAATGTTGTAGAAGATGACGGTGTTTCCACGGTAACTACGGAGCCTCTGAATGTCCAAATATGGTCATACCTGATGACCATGAAAAGATGAAGAACTGTATTTTACACCAATTATTTCCACGTACTGATGGGATTAGTGGCTCAGCAGGTGTTAAACAGACAGTTTGTGTCACCGGTGGCTGTTTAGGTCTGAAAGGGTTTAAAGCCTCAGGTATGTGACAGGACACAACTAAAAGGTTTATTTCCAGGTGGGGGGGGGGCTGTTCCACACCCACCTCTGTTCAATGCGACTCATGCGACACAATAAGTAACGCTCATCAACAGCGAGGGAGGACAGGGACAAACCTGTTGAACGTCTGAGCGCCGAACAAAGCCTTAAATACCATAACAGAGAGAGAGAGAGAGAGAGAGAGAGAGAGACAGAGAGAGAGAGAGAGAGACAGAGAGAGACAGAGAGAGAGAGAGACAGAGAGAGAGAGAGAGAGAGAGACAGAGAGAGAGAGAGAGAGAGAGAGAGAGAGAGAGAGAGAGACAGAGAGAGAGACAGAGAGAGAGAGAGAGGAGAGAGAGAGAGAGAGAGAGCCAGAGAGAGAGAGAGTCCCTTTGTGTCGGCAGAGACAACTGTCACCTGGAGGGGTTTAACCGCCGCCCACTACAAAGCGTACACAACAACATGTCCATGCATGTCAGCCATCGGAATGACCGAGAGTCTGCCCACCCACCCCCCACATGGGATGGGCGATCGAGTGCTGGGAGCTAAAATGTGCGGTGGCCCAGAGGTTACACCACCCAAAAAATTATCCACTATAAAAAAAGAGAACATCCCAAAAACAGCCCAAAAAATTATCCACTATAAGAAAAAAAAGAGAACATCCCAAAAAATTATCCACTATAAGAAAAAAAAATAGAACAGCCCAAAAAATTATCCACTATAAAAAAAAGAGAGCAGCCCAAAAATTATCCACTATAAGAAAAAAAGAGAACAGTCCAAAAAATTATCCACTATAAGAAAAAAAGAGAGCAGCCCAAAAATTATCCAGTATAAGAAAAAAAGAGAACAGCCCAAAAAATTTTCCACTCTAAGAAAAAAAGACAACAGTCCCAAAAAATGATCCACTATCAAAAAAAAAAAACAAAAAAAAAAAACATCATCTACCTTTTCAATTAAGGGGACACTGTTTACCTGAAAGGTCTCTTGCTTTAAAATTAAGGCCACTACAAAAAATAAAAGCATAGGCTGGAAATTTTTAAGGCCTTCAGCTAATGTGGCTAATGCTAACAAAGTAACCCACTGGAAGTGGAGGTCGGTGCGCTAAAAATAGTTATTTTAAAAATATGTAGTGGATAATTTTTTGGCCTGTTGTCTTTTTTTTCTTATAGTGGATCATTTTTTGGGCTGTTCTCTTTTTTATAGTGTATATTTTTTTGGGCCGTTGCACCTCTGGGCCCATGTCTTCATTTATTTAGTGTGTGAGGCGAAGCGCTGGAGGCCCACGTCTGTGGCTTTATTGACTTATTTATTTACTCATGGGGGGGGGTTCTCTTCTTCTTCTTCTTCTTCTTCTTCTTCTTCTTCTCTTCTTCTTCTTCTTCTTCTTCTTCTTCTTCTGTTTTGCAGGCGTGCAGGAGAACGCCCTGAGGAGCAGTTTAACGTCAGCCCTGAGTCTGAAGAACCTTCATGACTCTGAAACTTTTCTGAATCAGAACCAGAGGACTGTATCAAAGACATATTTGACTGAAAAAGTCTGTTTTTTCTCACTTTTCTGTTTCTGTTACATTAACCTTCAAATGGAATCTACGATGAGCAACTGTGTTTTACACCAATTATTTCAACATGTTTCTTCAATATTGTTCAGTTTATGGATTGTTTTTTCCACTTTGGTTCATTTGTTTGGTTACTGCGGCTGTTCTGCTTCATTTTGTTGGCTATTTAATACACTATTCTTCATTTTTGTCAACTTTTTTTTTTTTTTTCTTATTTTGCTCATTTTTCAACATTTTCTTGCCTATTTCATTATTTTTTTTCTTCAATTTTGTTCATGTTGTTTCTTATTTTCCTTTTTTTTTCTTTATTTTACTCAGTTTTTTGCTTATTTTTTCCACATTGTTTAGCATTTTATGTTTTTTTCTTCATTTTTCTTGATTTCCATCCACTGTCGTTGATCCAACTCCATGGGTTTTACTGGTGAATCAATGTTGTAGAAGATGACGGTGTTTCCACAGTAACTACAGAGCCTCTGAACGTCCAAATATGGTCATATCTGATGACCATGAAAAGATGAAGAACTGTATTTTACACCAATTACTTCGACACATTTCTTCAGTTTTGTTCAGTTTGTGGCTTATTCTGTTGTTGTTGAGGATTATTTTTTCATTGTTTAAATTTTTTTTTTTTTTTTGTTCATTTTATTGATTACTTTGGCTGTTCTGGTTCTTTTTTTTTTTTTTTTTGCTATTTAATTCATTTCCCTTCTTTCTTTGTAATTTTTAGGGGGATTATATTGTTTATTTTTCAATCTTTTCTTTTATATTTCAGATTTTTTTCTACAATTTTGTTCAGTTTGTGGCTTATTTTATTATTATTATTATTTTTTACTTTATTTTACTCTTTAAAAAAAAAAAAAAAAAAAAAAACTTTTTTACATTATTTATTTTGTAGGTTTATTTTCATTTTTGTCCATTTTGTTTCTTATTTTATTATTATTACTTTTTTTTTTTTTTTACTTTTTTAAAACTATTTTTTGACCTTATCATTTTGTATGTTCTTTTTCTTCATTTTTGTTCATTTTCTCCACTGTCGTTGATCCAACTCCATGGGTTTTACTGGTGAATCAGTGTTGTAGAAGATGACAATGTTTCCACGGTTACTATGGAGCCTCTGAACGTCCAAATATGGTCATATCTGATGACCATGAAAAGATGAAAAACTGCATTTTACACCAATTATTTCAACACATTTCTTCAATTTTGTTCAGTTTGTTGATTATTTTGCTCTTGTTGCTGATTATTATTATTATTATTATTATTATTATTTATTTATTTATTTATTTATTTATTTATTTATTCATTTAAAATTAATTTTGCTCATTTTATTGATTAATTTGGCTGGTCTGGTTCATTTTGTTGGCTATTTAATTAATTTACCTTGTTATGACCCTGGGTCATAATTTGTCTATTTATCTGTATATGTATATATGTTTTCTGTTTAGTGTGTGTTTGTTCTCCCCCGTCCTGTAGGTGTGCTGTGCCCTTTTGTGTCTGTTTGTTGCAGGTTGCTGATTGGTGGAGCATGATTGCCCGGCCCTTTAAAAATGGCCCTGGAGCTTCCATCCTCGCTCGCTCTTGCCTCCTGCCAGCTCTCAACCCTGCCTTCGTGTGCCTCTGAAAAATTCGATTGTTTGTACTTGTAAATAGTTTTTGTTAAATTGAACCTTTTTCAGGTAGGGGAGGTCGGCTCGTTTGTTTTTCCCATTTTCTCCTGTGTTTGGTTAGGTAGTTAGGTAAGTTTTCTGTATTTTATTTCTTGAATTTATTTTGGATTAGGTAAATTAGTTTAAACTAGAAGAGATTTTGTTTGTTGTTTTAGCCGCTCCCTCCCCTAACCCTTCCTTAGTTGTTGAACAAAATACTGATAATAAATATTGTGAATCTTAGCTTGTGACTGACGTGTGTGCTTGGGAGCTGGGGGGGGACAAAAGTTGAGCCTGTTATGTTCGCCCTGGTGAACCCCGAGGCCGGGGCGTAACAACCTTCTTTTTTGTAATTTTTTTGGGGATTATTTTGAATATCTTTCAATATTTTCTTGTATATTTCATACTTTTTTTTTTTTTTTTTTTACAATTTTGTTTATTTTGTTACTTATTTTATCATTCTCCACCGCATTGTACTCCATTTTTTCTGATTTTTTTTTTTCGACATAATTTATCATATTGAACATTTTTCGCTTCATTTTTATCATTTTATCCACTGTCGTTGATCTGTTCAGTCGATGCAGCGTTCTTCTCTGCAGTCTGCGGAACTCCATCCGTCCGGACGTATTTCCGACTTAACACTGCATTTATGTCCACAGAATTACAACTAATCTCCCCATCAAACAGACACGATTTACAGCAGCTTTACAGGCAGAGAATCGGGTTTGGCTTCGCCTGGAACAAGCCGAGCCATCTCCCCCTTGTCTTCCATCAATCTGACAGTCGACATCGCTTCAATAAACCTGGCCTCGTCTAGACTCACTCTTGCAGATTTAATTCAAACAGCTGTTCGCTCCTTACTCCAGAAGCCCTGAGCACTTCCACCGAAGGGGAGGGGGGGGGGTTACCTCGTACTCCTCCTCAGAGTGGGTTCTGGAGGCCTGGGTGGAACGTGACCTCCAGGGATCTGAGCGTGTCGACTCCTAGTTAGCCAGGCGTTTTGGAACCGCTTTGTTTTTGACTGGCGTACAAATCGCCACAGCCCGAACAGCTGTCACCGCGGCTATTTTTATGCATCCGTCCGCATTGTTTTCATCTCTGAATTGTTAATTTGTTTGCATGAGGTTTTTACTTCTGCCGTGTTTATGTAGGAGGCAGCAGGAGGATGGCATGCACCACCATCCATGAGATTTGCATATTCATTTAACGCCAAATCACATTATTTTTATTGTTTCGTATCGTTAGCCTCGTAGCATAACTGTGTAAGTCAGACTGTATGTGGACAAAAGTATGTGGACATGTTGAATTCAGGTGTTTCTTTTCTAACAACTCCAAAGCCCCCCAAAACTCATCTTAAAACCACCCAAAAACCTTAAAAAAAAAAAAAAAAAAAAAAAATCCAAAAATCAACCCAAAAACCTCCTAAAAACCACCCAAACCCACCAAAAAACTCATCCCAAAACCACCCAAAAATCATCAAAAACCAAACAACTCCAAAGCCAAAAAAATCATCTTAAAACCAAGCACAAACCTAAAAAAAAAATCAACCACAAAGCCTCCTAAAAACCACCCAAAACCACAAAAACCACCCCAAAAACAACCACAAAACCACAAAAAAAGCATCTAAAAACCTCCCCAAAAAATCTTCCAAAAGCCACTCAAAATCAACTTCAAAACCTCCTAAAAATCACCCAAAAAAAGCCCCCCAAAACCACCCAACAACAACCTAAAAAACATCCAAAACCACAAAAAATCATCTAAGAACCACCCAAAAATCATCCAAAAACAAACAACTCCAAAACTACCAAAAAATCATCTAAAAACCAACCAAAAACCTGAAAAAAAAAAAAATAAATCCCTAAATCAACCCCAAAACCTCCTAAAAACCAACCAAAAACAACTCAGTAAAGCACCCCAAAGCACCCCCCCCCCAAAAAACTCCTAAAAACCACCCCAAATGAACCCCAAAACCACCCAAAAGCACCAAAAACTCACCCCAAAACCACCCAAAAATCATCCAAAACCTAACAACTCCAAAACCACAAAAAAAATCATCTAAAAACCACCCAAAAACCTCAAAAAATCATCCCAAAATCAACCCCAAAACCTCCTAAAAACCACCCAAAATCACCCAAAAAACCCCACCCCAAAAAACAACCCCAAAACCACAAAAAAGCATCCAAAAACCTCCCAAAAAACTCCAAAAAAAATCTTCCAAAAATCACTCAAAGTCAACCTCAAAACTTCCTAAAAACCATCCAAACACAACCCAAAAAAGCACCCAAAACCACCCCCAAACCTCCTAAAAACCTCCTAAAAACCTCCTAAAATCCACCACAAAAAGCTGTGAAGTCACCCAAAACCTCCTAAAAACCACCCAAAACATCCTACATATCATTCAAAAACAACCCCAAAAATTGTCTATCTTTGCTTCCAAACTGCCTCAGAGAGGTTTTTAAGAGGAGGAGGAGGAGGAGGAGGAGGAGGAGGAGGAGGAGGTGGGGGGTGAAGGTCTGGAATGGGAGCAGCAGAGTGTCCAGATCTTCAGGACAGCTTGGTGATCAGCGTGGGGCCTGTGCTTGTCACTTCTCCTTCCACCCGTCCCGGTGACTGGGGGGGGCTCGGGGGCTGGGTGGGTGGGGGGGCTGGGGGGCACACGAGCACTGACTGTACCTGGGCATGTGTGGGGCACCAGGGGGTGGGGTGGGGGGGAGTGGGGGGGCACCGCAGGCCTCAGCACCTCTTTAGCAGCCAGGCAATCTGCTGTGTGAGCACCGGACTGTCTGTTAACTGAACACACACACACACACACACACACACACGCACACACACACACACACACACACGCACACACACACACACACACACACAACTGTCTGCCCACCCGCCAGGGAGCGCGCTCAGAGCAAGATGTGACAGGAAGCAGAATAAATACAATTATATATACACGTAAACATAAACACTTAAATATGTATACTTAAATATATGCACTTACTTTTATACACTTAAATATATACACTTAGATATATGCACTTAAATACATGCACTTACTTGTATACATTTACATATATGCACTTACTTTTATACACTTAAATATATGCACTTAAACATATGCACTTACATGTACACACTTAAATATATACACTTAAATATATGCATTTACATGTATACACTTAAATATATACACTTAAACATATGCACTTACATGTACACACTTAAATATATACACTTAAATATATGCACTTACATGTATACACTTAAATATATATACTTAAATATATGCACTTACTTATATACACTTAAATATATGCACTTACTTGTATACACTTACATATATGCACTTAAATATATGCACTTACTTATATGCACTTAAATATATGCACTTACTTGTATACACTTAAATATATGCACTTAAATATATGCACTTACTTGTATACACTTAAATATATGCACTTACTTGTATACACTTAAACATATGCACTTACATGTATACACTTAAATATATACACTTAAATATATGCACTTACTTGTATACACTTACATATATGCACTTAAATAAATGCACTTACTTGTATACACTTAAACATATGCACTTACATGCACTTACTTTTATACACTTAAATATATACACCTAAACATATACACTTAAATATATACACTTAAATATATATACTTAAATATATGCACTTACATATATACACTTAAATATATACACTTAAATATATGTGCTTAAATATAGACACTTAAATATATGCTCTTACATATGCACACTTAAATATATACACTTAAATATATGCACTTACTTGTATACACTTAAATATATACACCTAAACATATACACTTAAATATATACACTTATGGATTTCTGTCCATGCACTGGACATCTGGAACCACTGGATTAAAAACCACTGGAATTTCAATAAAATGGATTTAAATTCAGGTGAAATCTGAGCTGTGTCCTTAAATTCCACATCCTTCCTGTTGGAGCTAAACTGTGAAAGTTATTCACAAAAGGACAAAAGTCTGTGGAATTAATATTTCCAACGCTCTAGGCCTTTTATATTCAAAGTTTTGGAACAATAATAATAATAAAAATAAGTCAGAGGTCAGTCAGTATAATAAATAACTAGAAGCACTCGGAGAGCGCAGACCTCCGCCAAGGCTGATCAGTGCCCCCCCCGTGGGCCCCCCCACCCCCGATCACCCCCAAAAGTTAATCATTTCTTCCTTATCCCATTTCCAACAAACCCTGAAAATTTCATCCAAATCTGTCCATAACTTTTTGAGTTATGTTGCACACTAACGGACAGACAAACACACAGACAGACAAACAAACAAACAAACAAACAGACAGACAAACAAACAAACAGACAGACAAACAAACAAACAGACAGACAGACAAACAAACAAACAAACAAACAGACAGACAAACAAACAAACAGACAGACAAACAAACAAACAAACAAACAGACAGACAGACAAACAAACAAACAAACAGACAGACAGACAGACAAACAAACAAACAAACAGACAGACAAACAAACAAACAAACAGACAAACAAACAAACAGACAGACAAACAAACAACAAACAAACAAACAAACAGACAGACAAACAAACAAACAAACAGACAGACAAACAGACAGACAAACAAACAAACAAACAGACAGACAGACAGACAGACAAACACACAGACAGACAAACAAACAAACAAACAAACAAACAGACAGACAAACAAACAAACAGACAGACAAACAAACAA
Source organism: Sphaeramia orbicularis (assembly GCF_902148855.1). Taxonomy (NCBI): domain Eukaryota; kingdom Metazoa; phylum Chordata; class Actinopteri; order Kurtiformes; family Apogonidae; genus Sphaeramia; species Sphaeramia orbicularis. The sequence continues at coordinate 45,859,490 of NC_043974.1, forward strand.
ACAGACAGACAAACAAACAAACAAACAAACAAACAGACAGACAGACAAACAAACAAACAAACAGACAGACAGACAGACAGACAAACAAACAAACAGACAGACAAACAAACAAACAAACAGACAGACAAACAAACAAACAAACAGACAGACAAACAAACAGACAGACAAACAAACAAACAAACAGACAGACAGACAAACAAACAAACAGACAGACAGACAGACAGACAAACAAACAAACAGACAGACAGACAGACAAACAAACAAACAGACAGACAGACAGACAAACAAACAAACAAACAGACAGACAAACAAACAAACAAACAGACAGACAAACAAACAGACAAACAAACAAACAAACAGACAGACAGACAAACAAACAAACAGACAAACAAACAAACAAACAGACAAACAAACAAACAGACAGACAAACAAACAAACAAACAGACAGACAAACAGACAAACCCTGGCAAAAACAGAACCTCCTTGGCGGAGGTAAAAACATGATGAACAGAAGGACCTGATGCTTTCCATTCCATACGAATAATACACAGGTTCACAAACAGAACCACTGTCGCATATTTGACTCTAGTACTTCAAATCAAATCAAATCAAATCAAATCCCAATCATATCTAATCTCATCTCCTCTTTCATTCACTTTCTGAACCCACTTTATCCTCACTAGGGTCATGGGGGCGGAGCCTATCCCAGCTACTTATGGGTGAAGGCGGGGTTCACCCTGGACATGTGACCAGTTCATCACAGACTGAACATATAGAGACAAACACACACTGTCACATTCACACCTATGGGGGATTTAGATGAACCCATGAACCTATCAGAGCATGAGTTTGGATGGTGGGAGGAGCCAGAGTACCAGAGAGAACCCACGCAGACATGAGGAGAACATGGAAACTGTACACAGAAAGGTCCCACCCCCATGGACTAAAGGTCCCACCCCCATGGACTAAAGGTCCCACCCCCATGGACTAAAAGGTCCCACCCCCATGGACTAAAGGTCCCACCCCCATGGACTAAAAGGTCCCACCCCCATGGACTAAAGGTCCCACCCCCATGGACTAAAAGGTCCCACCCCCATAGACTAAAGGTCCCACCCCCATGGACTAAAGGTCCCACCCCCATGGACTAAAGGTCCCACCCCCATGGACTAAAGGTCCCACCCCCATGGACTAAAGGTCCCACCCCCACGGACTGGTGTTGGAATGGAACCCAGGACCTTCTGTCTGTGAGGCACCAGGTCTGACCACTGCACCACTGTGTCATGTCATCTAAATCAAATCTAATCTAATCAGATCACCTGTAAAATCCAGTCCATTCTTCTTTCCGGTGTTCAGTCCAAACTAAACTTCTCTCAGACTCCTTCCGTACACAGAACTGTTTAAACCAGACTCTGCTTATTCTACTTGTTGTTCGTTTGTGAGCCTCAGTTTGGGGGCGTCGGCCTCAAACTAACGAGTGAACTGATGACAGTGTGCAGACCCAGGGCCTGGCAGGAGGACAGACGGACAGACGGACGCACGGCCAAGGTGAAAATGGCCGACAGGACGTGCATAGTGTGAGCTCAGATCCGTTTGGCCCAGAAGCCTCGCTTTTGTTTGGCACCGGCGTCGGCGTTGGCGACGGCGTGATGGGTTTATGGTGACAAACCTTATGACAAGAGATGTCAGAGCGGCGTGGAGAACGGAGCGGCGGCAGGGTGAGCCAAGTGCATGATGGGAAGGAGGCGGGTCACAAAGAAGAGTGAGCACAGAACAAAAGGACGATTAAGTCCAGAGTTCCACCCAAGGTTAGGAGCAGAGCTTTAGTTTAGGAACACAGAGCAAACACACACACACACACACATATATATATATATATGAGTAAGTTTATGTAAATAAAGGTAGGATTTGACAAGTTTAACTTTGAGTAAGAGAATAGAACAGAACAGAATAGAACAGAACAGTATTTGCAGTGTTTCTCCTCTTTTATGCTAGCTCTTCTTCAGCTCTCCTCCTTTTTTATGACAGCTGTTCTTATTTTAGTCTTTAAAACTACAAAGTCTTTCCATATGTGTGTGTGTGTGTGTGTGTGTGTGTGTGTGTGTGTGTGTTACACTCTGCTTGCATGAAAAGTTCTATATAAATAAAGTTTGATTGATTGACATTTGAAACAGTTGATAGAAATGACAAAATCCCAGCACACATCTGACATTTCTAGTGTTTAGACGACGTTGAGACGTAGTTATTTATGGTCATTAATGGAAGAGGTTTTCATAAATGAGTTCAATAAGAAGTCAAAGAAAGGTGACGTTCCTGCACGTATTCATTTTATGACTGAAAATTCAGGCTGGTATCGGTATACTATACCGATACTTTGTACAAATACACTTAAAGTCTGGAAAATTTAAACAAAAGTGTGTTTCCAATCGTAACTTCATAAAGAATACAAGACATGAGAGTAATTATTGTTTAATTATTATGAACTATTATAAAAATAAAAACATGCATATTATTTTTTAATTTTTTACCAAGTAAAATTCAGGCTGGTTTCGGTAATACTGATACCGATACTTTGTACAAATACACTTAATGTGTAGAGAAAAAAAGTGTATTTCCGATCATAACTTCATAAAAAATTCAAGGCATGAGAGTAATTACTGTTTAATTATTACAAACTATTATAAAAATAAAAACATGCATATTATTTTTTAGTTTTTACTGAGGATTCAGGCTGGTACCGGTAATACCGATACCGATACTTTGTACAAATACACTTAATGTCTGGAAAATCTACAAAAAAAACCTGTATTTCAAATTCCAAACTTCATAAAGAATACAAGACATGAGAGTAATTATTGTTTAATTATTACGAACTATTATAAAAATAAAAACATGCATATTATTTTTTAGTTTTTACTGAGGATTCAGGCTGGTATTGGCGATACTCATACTGATACTTTGTACAAATACACTTAATGTGTTGAGAAAAAAAAGTGTATTTCCGATCTTAACTTCATAAAAAATTCAAGACATGAGAGTAATTCTTGTTTAATTACTAAGAACCGAGTAAAACTGAGTAAAATTCAGGCTGGTATCAGTATACTCATACCGATACTTTGTACAAATACACTCCCCGTGACATAACTGCAGTATTATACATGTTACCCAGTCGACATGTGCAGCTGAAAGTCGACGCACACTGAACTCCATCCAGTCCGAGGCTGTAATGAAAAGCTGGTTCTCCACAAAGGTCAGTGTGTCTTATCTTAAACCAAAGAGCCACTAATGAAAGTGAAACCAATATCATTTCCATTTTACATTTGGAATTGATTGAAGAGAAAAGAGGATTGACCCTTCCTTCCCGCTTCGTACTTCTAGAAAGGACTGGGATACATACGTACCTTATCACAGGCTGTACCAGCGGGTGTCGGCATGGCGATTACACTAACAGGGTTTTCCCTTTTTGGACGGAAAAAAAAAGGAAAAAAAGGAAAAAAAGGGAAAAAAAGGAAAAAAAGCGAAGGAAAAGTGGGGCGTTAAAGGTCGTGTGCTGACAGGCTGTCTAGTCCTCTCCATGTCCATTTGGCCGGAGGAACGGTAAATAAAGTGGAAAGTGAGAATAGTAATGGAGCTCTTCATCCTCTCAGTGGCATTAAATGACATAATTGAATCTCCAAACACAAAACCACGTCCAAACCGACGCTTTGTTGATGCTCAGACTGGTTTAGAAAACCCACTGACTGTTGGGGACGAGTTGAGCTGGACAAAACAGATTACATGTGAAGGGTTTTAGATATATTTTAGTCGGATAGTAAAGTACTGATATGAGTTTTAAGATTTTGAGCTAAAACTATATCCTTCTGAGACCCAGGAAAGGGAAAATTTTAGCTTTTTTTTTTTTTTTTACATTAAACAATTGTCTTGATTGACAACTGCATAATGCAACAGTTTTTTCAGACACAATTTTTTGAAAAATTATTTTTATGTAGTTATTTATTTATTTTTATTAATGGAATGTCCTTTGCAATGGATAAGATTTTTGAGGACCAAAGTGCTGCATAGACAATAAATTTAAAAAAAGAAAAAATAAATAAAAAAGAAAATTAAAGAATAAAATACAAGAATAGATTAAAAGACATAGAACCACTGTTCAAAAAAACAAACAAACAAAAAACAGTGAATTTTAACAGTGAAGAGTAAAAAAAAAAAAAACAAAATAAAAGAATAAAATACAAGAATTGATTTAAAAAAAAACACACACACAAAAAGCAGTAGAATTAAAACAATAAAAAAATAAGAACAAGAAACCAATATCAGTACGTAATGTTAACAAATATTCAATCCAACTTTATTTGTAAAACCCTTTAAAACAACTGCAGTGGACCAAAGCGCTGTACACAAATAAATAAATAAATACATACATACATACATACATACATACATACATACCTAAATAAATAAATACATACATAAATAAATAAATACATAAATAAATGAATAAATAAATAAAAGACTAAAGTCCAAGAACAGATTACAGACATAGAACGTCTGTAAACTGTGCTCCAGGTCTGTCTTCATCTCAGACTGAAACTCCACTGCTTTTATCTGGACGTTCACCCGGACCACGATGACCAATGACAAACAACGCTCTAAGGGTTCCCCGTCCATCAGCGCCGTAGAACCAGCTCCAATCCCCCCCCCCCCCCTCTAAACGGTCCATGTGGACGCTGTACCTGGACATGGGGAGGGTTTGAGTTCCAGACCCTGGGGGGTGATTCTCACATGGAGAGTGGAGGTGTACATTCAGACAAATGGACAGATCGGATAATGGGGGGGGGGGGGGGGGGGGGGGGGCATAGAAGGAGAGGGGTCAACATGCTCGGGACTCCCCCCAGGTCTGGCATCCTGGTGCCCCCCTATCCCTCCCCTCCCTCTGTTCTGCTACAACAGCCCTCCCTCCTCCCCATCCTTCTGTCCCGCCTTGGCCTCTGTCCAGACGACCAATCACACTGATGGCTTTGTTTTCAACTCTCTCACCCCCCCCCCCCCCCCCCACCTCCTCCTCCAGCACATCAACTCCTCCTGCAGAGTGGAGAACATCCAGGAAATCCAGGCCCCATGAACCCACAGAAATGTTTTGGGAGATGGCCAGAGCATCATGAGCCGAAGCCAGACCCACCTCCAACCAAGAAGAACTACAAATGGACCACACCGGGGATTCTGGGTAATAGACTCAGATTAGGGAAGAAGAACTCCAAATGGACCACACCGGGGATTCTGGGTAATAGACTCAGATTAGGGAAGAAGAACTACAAATGGACCACACCGGGGATTCTGGGTAATAGACTCAGATTAGGGAAGAAGAACTACAAATGGACCACACCGGGGATTCTGGGTAATAGCCAGTATGGAACTATTTAACCACCATAAATATTGACTCTAACAATAACAGATTTATGATACATCTTAAGTAGCTAATAACAAATTGTTAGCCTCAT